>NC_056745.1:438111045-438346045 GCF_019279795.1 Protopterus annectens
AGGTATATGTTAGGGTTCTATATCACAAACTCTAGGTGTCTGTCACCTTACAGTGTAGCAATTGTTTTGAATTTAGACACGTCATCATTTCATGATAACTGTTATGTCATGCTTGTGTTAATGTATCATGATATATATGTGTCCTGCTTTTGTACACGTTTGTTTCTGAGGCATACTGATGGCTGTTTCATACTTACAGGTAATAACAGCATTTTCTCAGATAACCTTTGTACTGCATGAAATAAAATGCCGTAGGATAAATTAAGAACTTTCTATGATGGATATAGTGTCCCACACATTGCCTTTTATTGATATCATCCATATACACTGATAACTGGACATTGGGATATTACATGATCCTGACCATACACCTAATACCCTCAGTTATTTATGTTATACAAGATATATGGGCCATGCTGTCTGCTAAATATGTTTAAATGACACCTGTACTGCATTGTGATATGCTTTCAGCAAGCAAGTCATGGGTAGTATCAGATTATTTTGTTATGTTACCAGCATAAAACGTTTTACAACATGAATTTGGCCATCATGTAATGTTTAATAACAGTGATGGATTGCACAGGAATGAATTACTTACAATGTTTTTTACAATGTTATGTATTGAACTGCCTTTCCTCACATATGTGCAGTTGCATAAGGTCATACATTACTGTGATGTGACATAAAGAACTGTTACAACCCTTAGGTCATGTCAGTTTGTTTATGTTATGCAGTCCTAACTGTGAGTGCACAGATTCTATATTTTTTTTATTCTGGTTTAACCTTGGCAGAGTGTGGGTTCAGTTGTGGCTCGCCGACTGAATGATGGAGGAGACAATGTGCCAAACCCCTGACAGGTGACTCCAAGTCAGAGGACCAGGAAGATGATGGAATGGATGATGATGATGATGGCAGACCCTAACCTGCAGATGTCATCATTCCTACTCCTCACAGTTGGAGACGTCAGCTACCATAATGGGAAGTCAATTTACTGGGCCAGATCTGGGAGGTGATGATAAATGTCATTGAGATGCAGATGAAAGACCTGATGGGGAACTTCTTTCAGGACATGGCACGTGTCATGTGTGGCTCTTTTTGGGAGATCATTTTTGATGTTTAACCCCATCAGGGTAGGCCCGGAAAGATCATAAGTACTGTCCATGTAATTCAGTAACATAATCTTGTCACCATGGAGTACAATTCCAAAAAAAGTAATGTTTAGGCACAGTTGTGTGCATACCTAGCATATTGCTGTCATGCGTAGCTAATATATGTCCAACTGTATACGTCAGATATCATGTCATAGGTTGCATTATGTTACAGATGACGTATGACATACATGAAAGCATTATTCATGTATTAAGCAATTACATTTACATGATGTGCTGTACTTAATGCATACATTGCTCAATAAGAGCAGGGTTGTGACACCTTAACTATGTGTGTATGTGTGTACTCTTATGCATGCAGTGCAGCATTAAATTATGTTCAATCCAGTGTCACCTTGTATGTGACAGGTCATCTATTGCAGATACCATGATCCAAGTGAGAAACAATTGTTCTGCTTGCATTGTCCCACTGTATATATGGGTGGGATGACAGCAACTCAACAAATGTATTGTTCAGATATTTCTTACATGACACAGCCAGATGGGCCCTTTACCTTTATTTACACATGTTCTCCATGTTTAAGTCTTGTACCCATTTTACCCTTGGTTGCTGTCTTCTGACTGTTCAACAAGATAACCAGTCCTTGACCATGTGATTCATGTAACATTGTTTTTCCATGCTGTCACACTAGCACATTAGCTTTTTGCATGGCATGTACTAGCCCATGTTGTGCAGTGTTGTATCTCATTTGTATGAATGCTCTTCACGCCCTCCACACCTCCCCTTGCTATATATATTAACTCCAGGATTGCACTACAGAGGGGAACAGGGCATATACCTTTTGTAGATGAAATGAGTTTTCAGTGAATTGTGCTCAGGCAATTCATTTTCAGTAAAATGCGACTTAGACAAAATGAGTTTCAGTGAAATGTGTTTTCTATCAAAGTAGACCCTAAATATATACATTTATATATATATATATATATATATATATATATATATATATATATATATATATATATGTGTATATATAGATATAGATGCATATATATATATATATATATATATATATATATATATGTGTGTATATCTATATATATATATATATATAGATAGATAGATAGATAGATACATAGATATAGCTATGGTTCTCCTGCATTTGACAGAAGGTACATTTGTTCAACAAATTTTGGGATGTGATTTAATGTCAATGGTAGCAATAGCCAAATGGTAGATATGTCAATGGTATGGAATGTCGATACAGGTCACTGGGGTTAGGGGAGGTTGACACTGCACATGTTGTTCTTTAAAACCTTCCTCTTGTTTTAGATGTTATAAATAAAATGATATGGATCATAAAAAATGCTTCCCTAGTTCTTTTAATATGCAAATTCCAGCTACATTAATATAATATTAAAATAATTAAGAAAATATATTGATATAAATCCTAACATATTTTTATTATATTTTATCTACTGCATATAGTCCAGGATTTATTAACAGTTGTAGTCAAAGTAAAATGTTACTTTTAAAACATAGTAACATTTTGTATTGGTCTAATTATTTAGATGGGGCTAGAATACTATCAGTAGATAAAATTATGTACCCATATGACTTATATCACTTAAGCTGGGTTTTGTTTAGTAATATCAAATTACTACTTGAAAATAAGAATGTTAAATTATTGAAAATGAAAAAAAAAAACTTCCCAAACTTTTATTTTTCAATAATTATTACTGTAAATTGAGATGTAAAACCTTCCTTATCTTACTTAAGAAAACCAATTCTGGAACGGTATCTAAAAATAAATAAAATAGGATTAATATTAAAATCATTTGCAATAACAACTATTATTTACTGGAAACTTTATACACAAAAATATTTACATAGCGTTTTTCTCACTAAACATAGAATATGATAAATGTATAAGACTAACAAAGTGTTTTTTTTGAAGATGCAAAAAAATCTCTTAAAACTGATTGGCATCACATATTTTGTAGATATATAAACATTATAAAATATTATGGTGATATTCAGGATTTTTAAAGCTTTCAAGTCAGAAAAGTGTAAAATTTTAGTTGCTCTTATAATAACTAATGCTCCAGTTCCAGAATGTATCAGTGTATCTCAATATCCTTTAATGTGAACACTTTTAGAAATAGCAAGAAAAGTGAACTGGAAAAAAGAAGCACTTCCTAACTTAAGAAATGTGATCAATCCTCACACTGTTGTATTCCACAAGAAAAAAAGATCTGTCATATGGAGAAAAAAATAATAAGCCTTATTGCAGTTACTGGAAAAAACTGAAAATATTACTAGATAATTTTAATTAATTGTCAACTAAAAGTGAAAGAGAAATTTATTCATGTAGACATTTGTACTATTCTCAATATATGAGTGATTCATATGTATGCTGAATTTATACTTACGTATATGTACATAATTATTTAATATATGTTATAAAATAAAAAATATTGTAAGAAAAACAATCCATTGCTAGTACATGTCATGGGGTATTATAATTAACATAATTTTAGATTTCAGATCATAGACATGCTTGGTAATATGCCCTAGATGGCAACGAAGAAAATATACTGTTTAAACTGCAAATCAAATAACCTATTAAAGGTAATACCTATGGAGACAGTGGAGCTGATTATGTTATTTGTATCAAGAAATTTTTGTTGTCAAAAGATAGTCACATGCAGAAAAATTAGATGATGTTCAAGATATTTAATTGTGCAAGTAAAAATAAAAGTTCGTTCTATGGAGTATTAAAATGTTTACAAAGGAATGCTATAACAATGCTTGAAATTGTTGGACTCTTGAAGGAAGCATTTTAAATGTTCTTATTTATTTTTTATTCAAGCTCTAAAACTGTATTTATTAAGAATATATTATTTTATTACCTTTGTTATTACATTCAGAATACATTAGCACCTTGCAGTATTAGTTGGTAGTCTAAATATTTAGGAATGTTAATAGCTTAGCTGATCTACAATGAAAAACTATAGGTAATCTTCTTGATGAAATAACACAGATCATGGTGCTTAAGTAATTTTCTGATTCTTATGTTAGGTGAGAAGTAATAGCAGGCTCCTATTTTAATTTTAAAACCACATTTGCATCAGCACATTTACCTCATGTATAACCCCCCCAGCGATAGTGTATATCTCTAGAAAATGATCAAAATACTGAGTGACTGAACCTCACAAGTTTAAACACACTTTATTTATTAATTAAGCACCTACAAAACTCAAGCATAACAAATTGCAAAAGGAATACCCTTTCCTCTTGTGATATCTAAACATATGCCTAATTTCAGGCTTAATTTGCCTGAATAGTGATAGTGATAAGATGTAGGGTTGAGGGGGTAATAGGCAAAGGCAGAGTTAGGATTAGCATATATTAGTAAGGTAGAGCAGGTACACACACACACACACACACACACACACACACACACACACACACACACACACACACACACACACACAAATACATATGTATTTAATACATACATAATCATTTTAGCCATTCTATTCAAATGCATATTTAACAATGTACAATTCCGATATAAGAACTGTGAAAGCCTTCACAAATTAATTTCTCTTCTAGTGTTGTACTTCCACAAGAATTGGATTTGCAGCTATAGTATCATCTATGATTCACTTTATCTAAACACCTCCTTACTCACCACACAGAAGCCTCTCAAGCATGGGCAGTATGGATGGTCTGTTACTTCCCTCCTTTTTTTGAGCACCTACTGAGATTTGTACATGATGAACAGTGGACTCAGATTAAGAGCAAAACTCAAGGTTTTATACCTAAAGCAGTATGCAAAGTGTGGAAGAGTTTAAACCCCAATACCAAGCAAAAATTCTGGCAGGCAATTTATAAAACCTGTGTTGTGAACTATAGCGGGTGTGGTAAACAAAATCATTCCCTTTCCTTATGCAGTCACACTGGAGAACTGGATTGCATTCTTCTCCAAAAAGTACAAAATGTTAGATCCATATCATAAAACCTGTGTGACACAATAACTTGCATAGAAGTTATTCTTCATAAAGGAACATGAAAATATTTGTTGGTACCTACACAAGATGTATAATGAACCTTGGTAATAATGGTGGGGCACCTTCTTCACAAGAATATGCCCACACGATATTGAACTTTTTTATACAGATTCTGGCAACAGCTGTTGTCTTAGCTTTAGCCTTTTGGACAATATAGGTATTCAGTACTATGGTACTCATTCTTTTGATGTTGTTATGATGGAAATCTACAGCTGTAGATAGTTGCACTATTTGCTACTGAGGTTTTGCAATAAACAATAAAACTCTCTTCCTTAATATACTTTTTTTTTGCTACTATATCATGCAGTTGGATTTACAACTACAGTACAAGTTAATATTTCACTTAGTGATCTAAACACTTGCTTGTTTACTATTCTTTAATTTCTGATTATACTCTATAGTACATAAAATGTGTATTTCATCTTTTATCTACTAGTTCTTCAGTTAGTTTCACTTTCATTTTCCCTTCTTCATGTCTTCTGATTTTATTCATGCTTCAAATTAGTCTTTTCTGCTCTTAGGTTCATAGGTTCATAGGTTCATAGGTTTATACTAGGCTATCTGCCCTAAGGCATTTATAAGCCTAGCCCAAATTATTGTGGCTTACGCCACCCCTTATATGAAAAAATACTGTGCCCATTAGTTTGTTGTGCCTCTGTCCAGCAGTGACACAGAGATAATTCCTGGGGTAAACCTACGATCTCCCATCCACAGGTCTAGATTTCTCTTGAACAGAGTCAGCGAGGTGCTCTGCCTCACATGGACCGGGATTTTATTCCACAGCATAGGGAGTCTCTGAGTGATAAATCTATCCCTCCAGCACGTCCTATTTATATCCGTGCTAAGGTTTAAGTCGCTTGCTCTAGTGGTTTTGGTGGATTTGGATTTTTTGAGGTGGAGCATGTCCATTAATTCCGGGTTGGACATGGCCTTGTATGTCAGGCACATGTCACCTCTGAGCAGACGGTATGCGACTGAATAGAGCTGGAGTTTCTTCAATCTGGCAGCATATGACAGATTTTGGAGTCCCTTTATCCTTTTGGTGAGGAACTTTTGGGGTCTCTCCAATTGCTGCAGATGTCGGGTGAGATACATCCCGAATGGGGCATTGTACTCGATCATTGGTCTGATAAGTGAAGAGTACAGGGGAACAATGACCTCACTAGATCTGGATGTGAATCCCTTCATGATCAGGTGGGCAATGTAGAAGGTCTTTCTAACCACTTTAGCAATGTGAGTGTCAAAAGAAAGGCCACTGTCAACCTGGGTCCCCAGGTCCCTGATAACCTCTTCTGTGCTTAGTGGATTGCCACCTATATGGTAGCTTGGGGTTACCTTGTTTTTCCCGAAGGGTATGACTATACATTTTTTGGCATTTAACTTCAGGCCATGGCTCTGGCACCAGCTATCTGTTTCCGTGAGTCCCTTCTGAAGGATATCCTTCACACAATACAATATTATATTGTGTGCTCTATATTATCCATGTGGTTTCTATATTAAAAATGATTACAGAGCTAATTGGTTTATGTATATTTATATATCCTACCGTTCATCTGTGTGCTCGTAATCCTATTTTACATTTTTATATACATTTTTTCTTGGTTTCATCGTTGTATGCTTATTAGAGTTATGACCATTGGTCTCATCTGAAAATGGGATACTTCTGCTGAATATTCATGATTAGGAAATGTCTTTGAGCAATCTTAATCCTTTTCCCAGACTGTATCAACTGCTCATATCATCCATAATTGTCCATGAATCCGTGTTATCCATTTTATACAATCCTGTCATTTCTGAATCCATATTCACCTCACATCTGATAAAACTGCTTATTTCCTACATTTCTGATTATGCTGGTTACATTACAGCTTATTAGCTTATCTTCTCACTTCTGAATGGTATTTACACATTCCCTTATCCACAGCAAAATAGTCCTAATATTCATACTTACATACCAACACTTCGTCCTCATCTTACATCCAATACTTTCAGACCTCCCTTATTCTTAACTGAAAAATTTTGCCTAATATCTCATTCTCATCATCAAATATAATGAATGGATGACAGTCATATATCTGGTCTATCCTCCTTTTTTTAAATAAAGTTCCATAAACCCATGTATAATTCTTTCTCCTAACATCTACCCCTTACTTCACACTATACATGTGACACATTCAAAAGAAACTCCTACTGACTTTCCTTCATATTCTTACAAAATCTATATACCAAACCATCTATAACATCCCCAAATCCTCCCCTTTTTTCCATCAAATTTTCCCTGTGATAGGCTCTTCCATGCATTCATTAATTCCTCACCAGCAATTACATCACATTTTTGAAATGCCTCAACTCTACATCCCCCAAATCTGAAATTTCCAATACAATCTCTTCTTTATCATCTTCCACCCCTTATCTCTAACTTCACTTCCCTTGCTGATAGCAGAAAAAAATATTTCCTACCGCCAACCACAAGAAACTGTCTTATAAAGCACCCTTTTATTTTCTCTTTTCATAAAAAAAGCATTTTTACCTCTACCCTTCTTCGAAATCCTCATGACAAATTTCCATTAGCCTTATTATTACCCTGTACTTTCTCTCTTCTTTCTACAGTCTAACTTGTCTTTCTCCTTCAAAGCCCTCCACCAAGATACCCAATCTTACAAATCTTTATGAACATCCAGTAATAGTTCTATATAATTTCTCACCTACTCTTGTTGACTTTCCTCATAACTGGTTTAAAAAACTGGCCTCAGTTTAGGTCCTTTTGCATTTCAAATGCAATGATCGTCCCCTGTGAATCTGATAACCCTTTATGCTTGCCCTTTTATAATTTTGTCATTCTCAAACAGGAATGCTGGGTTTCCAAAAATCTTACACTACTTTACTCCAAACTAGTCAGAGTAATTAAAGGGACAATGTAGCCAACAACATTCATGTATGATATGCACAGGGATACCAACACTGGTGTTGTAAATTTTATCCAATGGACTAATACATTACATGTTGGCTTTGCTTACATTGTGGTTATATGTACACATGCATACGTTCAAATTCCAAAAACTCTTACAGTGTTACACTGCAAAGCTTTTTGAAGTATTTAAAGGGGGCACTATAACAAATAATGTTCACATATGATATGCACATGAATTGCAATATTGACAACATTTTTTATCCAGTGTAGAAATGCAGTGTATGTTGGTTTTGCCATAAATTTTCATTGTATGTGCCCAAGCATAGTGATTCACATTTTCTACACAGCCAAATAAATATTCAACTACTTGCATACGCCACTGGTATATATAGATATCTCATCCATTATCCTGGGCATTTCCTGAGATTGGTCCTCCCTCAATCCACAGTTGAGGTTAAAAGAAAGAGTCTTCCAAAGCTGAGGACAAAAAAAAGACTTTTCTCCTCCTATAGCATTTTGCTACAGTTACTATAATGCATTGAACTTCTCCAGACAACAAGAATGCAGTATTTTCAGTCATTTGTGAAGTCCTAATATGTTCATAGCTTTATAAATGAATGCCAGTACTGGGACATCTGTCCCATCAGCACCTACCAATTGTGCTCCCTAACAACTTTATTTGGTCAACCCTAGTTATGGCTATGGATGTGCAGTATACTGTCATGGGCAGTTGTAGATACCAAACAGTCGTCTGTACTACAAACATGGTATAGCAATGGATAACATACATACAAGGAAAACTATGCATCAGTACCAACAAAAGGTACCCACAACAAAAATTAAAGTTGAAGTCTTGTCATCTATATTAAACAGTTTACAAAGTAAGAGTAAAAATTGTAGGCAGTATTGCAATGCACAGGTTGCATCTCCTATGCAAAAGAGTTCCTCAACAACAACACGTCAGGAACACTATTGTCATGTCCATATACAGCACAGACCTAAAAACAAGTGATTCAGTCCATTGGATATGATATAACAGATACGTGGACATGCCTTGATATCAGGCAACTACAATATATTTTTACGTAGAGGTAATAATCCCATATATGTGAGTGTCTCAGAATACTACAGAATTATATTACATATTGGCCATATTTAGTTCTCAAATGCCATGCGTCGCTAATGAGCCTCATTTGAATGCAAAGTTTCAGAATCTTATTATCAGCAAAATGTGTAATATGTCATGACTTACAGTACACAGTGCTAATATCTGTAAACACTCACCGATCCAAAACATCTGCAGCTAGCTACACTGGTGAAGACAGATGAAGTTCTGACAATGACTCAGACCTGGGTTAATGTATGCAGCCCAAGCAACTGTAGGAGCTGACAGGAGAACATTATAAGGCTACATATGTTCACCTCTATTTGAGTAGAGGGATAATGACAACATGCTGGAGAGAATCAGATGGTCGTTGTGGCCCTGAGGCTTGGTCAAGACTGGTACCATGAATGACAGTTGGACTATTTAAACAGGCAGGCACTGACTTGGTATTGTTACTTTAACAATAAAATCTATCCTAACCTTTTGCAATCAGTTGTAACTTTAATATGGGGAGTATAAAATAAAATTAATTACAAAATAAAAATGCTTCTGAACATGACCAATACACATTAATAAATACATGTTTACTGATGTAACTACATTAAAAAGATACATATTTTAGAATAAAAAAAATAGTCTACCTGATGAGGACATCATTACAGCAAAACAAAGCGGTAAACAAAAAGTTTTCACATGATCTTTAGTTGCTACATGCCCAACTTGACAACTGCAGATCACAACGCCTGCCCTGCCAGCATATAGAGGAAATGTTATTTGTGATATCTATCCACTTTTGGGCTCATACTTCACTAGCTGTAATAGGCAGGTTAACTACTGTCATTGCACATCTTGTACACTTATGAATGCTGCACTTACCTACCAACAACAAACCACAAACAAAAATTTCTTCAATACTCAAATACTGGACTAAGTTATACAAGCATACCTGTAACATACATGCATCATATTCACTTAAGTTAAATATGATATTACAGAAATGTACAACTGTGAATCTAGACAAACACAGCAATACATAATAAGATAAATGACACATAAATGAAAGTATTTGTAATCCAAACCCATAAATCTCTCTCTCTCTCTCTCTTTCAATCTCTCTCTCTCTCTGTCTCTCTCTCTCTCTCTCTCACACACACACACACACACACACACACACACACACACACACACACACACACACACACACACACACACACACACTCACAAACATGCACAATTTCCTTGAAACATGTACTGCTGCATTGTGGGAGTGAGCATATATTGTTCCCCGCACCCATTGCAATATGAGCCAAAGAAGACAACATGGTTACCTTGTGATGACATTCTAAGATTTCTTTAACAGTTACAAGAATGACAGCACTTTAATGTATTCTTACCTTGAATCCACCACTGTTCCTCCAAATAGTTCATCTGAAGCACTGGCATCTGTTGATTTGTTTCCTGTTCCTCTTCAGCTATGAGAAATGAAAAAAAACATGTAATATTAAAAACTCAGATCACAAAACCAGTACAGCTCAGCAAGCTCCTGCCTGGTGCCCTGCAGAGGTCTACAGCAGCAGAGAGACAAAAGAGAGACTTTGGGTTGATTAAGTATCATTTTTCTCCATTTTCTTACTGCCTTTAGCTAATTTTGCCTAAAACACTGATTTTCTAGAGTTTTTGTGATTTAAAAAGCTTGTTTTAGCTACATATTGTACTTATTTTACTGACTGCACTTTAACAAAGTCATTTTTGTGTTTAAATTACCCGTTTAACTGTTATATGCTACACACTCAAGTGTGATACCCATTTCTGTGCATTTAAAGTGTTTTTTGATTGTATCTGCTTTATTTTCTGAAGAAAAAAAAATATACTTGTTTTCCCGCCTTCCTAAGCTAGTATAGTCCAGTTTTCAGGTTAGTGCTGAATTCAGGGCTGTGTTAAAAATTTCTGTGTTTGCCCATACCTTACTTTGATAGAAGGAAGTTTCTCTGTTCACTGTGAGAGAGAGAGCTTTGAGCCACCTATCTGTCCCTGGAGGAGTGGTTTCAGCCCAGAAATTAGTAGTTTATTGGCCATTTTGGGCTAATTTCTATCTCTTTCATTTCCCTGCTATAAAACCCGCATTTGCGCAGATTTGCGTGCCAGGCAGCGCCAGTTAGCTAGGGTATAACTATTCTCATCTCCAAAAAGTCTACTCTTTAATTTTTCCCTTGGAACTAGACAAACTTTAACTTAAGCACTCAAACCATTCACTTCTCATACCGGCACTTGCTCAAAACTCATAGCAAGCACTAATAAACCTTAGCATTAGACCCCCCATACTGTACAAAAGGACAAGGCTCTCTATTCGACCTTATCAACCAATCAGTAAACCAGTTCACTGTACCTATCCAGGCATGTCCAAAGGGCAGTTTCAGTTGTACTCTCCGATCCAACTGGTGAATCTGGGCATTTTGAGGCAATGTTACAGTTGCCTCATGTACACAGACAACCCTCTCCTCCTTCCACTAAACACTAATACTTGCGAGAGATGCAATTATACAGCCAAACTGGAGGCTAAGCTCTCTCAACCCATGACTGGACCAAGCAGTCAAGAGGAGAAGGGAATTACTTGCATCACACCACCAACCTCACATAGACCTTTGCAACCAGCACCGGCAAAAAACACACATAAATACATAAAAACATACTTGGATGCTCTAAATAAAAATCTGCAAAACCTCCAAAGCAGACATCCAAGCAACCTCCACCTCCCAACACAAACCATAAAACACATACTTCACAAAACCAGTGTGCCACACAATCACAGCCCTTAAGGCAAAATAACATACCAAACACACTAGTAATAGGTGACTCGATAGTCAGACACACTGATGTCCCGCTCACTAGGCTGAACAAGGAGAAAGTTACTGTTAGCTGCCTGTCGGGTGCCAGGATCCACCACATAACACAAGCACTCAGGTCACTCCAGAACAAGTACAAATATGACTCTGTCATTATCCATGTTGGTGTGAATGACCTGAGCCATACCTCCTTGGACTACATGAAAAGAGACATGGAGGAGCTCTCTGATCATGTAGCCCAGGCCGGTATGACCCTGACCCTGAGTAGCATCCTGCCCTCACCAAGAATGATACCACGGTATAGAGAAAAAATTATCAATTTCAACAATTGGCTAAGCTTCTGGTGTCATTCAAAGGGGATCCAGTGTCTGTCAGCCTGGGATGACATGCTCGATAAGCCACTCTGCTTCGCTAGAGATGGCTTGCACCTGTCACCCTTAGGCTTTCAAATACTGGCCAAGGCTCTTGCCACCTCCATAGTGCCTTTTTTAGGCAAGGCTGAAAAGACAAACCCACTGCCGTAAATAGCACAAGTAACAAAAAACTTAGGGTAATGCTACTCAATGCCAGAAGTCTAAACCTCAAAATGCACACACTTGAGGCACTCCTCAGTATGGAGAAAATCGATATATGTGCAGTAACAGAAACCTAGTTTAAGGCTCCAGAGAGCATCCCAGCACTACCAGGCTACAACTCATACCATACATTTTGGCCACAAAACCTGGACCAAAATACAAAAGGCGAGGGAGTATCCATATTCATCAAGGGTACCCACACCTCCAGGTTAATGGCAGAGCACGATGCTTCAGAGATCATCCATGTGCAACTAAAAACGAGCAAAACTGCTATTCAAATTATAGCTTGCTACAGATCACCCACCATATCCCAGGACCCCCACTCCGCATTCCTGGGAAACATAAAGGTCCTACCAAACACCCTGATATTGGGTGATTTCAATTACCCAAACATTAACTGGGAGAACTACTCAAGTACAAACTCCCTTACCCAACATTTCATAGAATTTATAAACTCAAACACCATGGATCAATTGGTCAACACCTCCACCAGAGGTGACAACATATTGGATCTGGTCATCACCAGCATGGGTGACCGATGTTCCACACTGGAGGTAAACCCCTCGCTGGTTAGATCTCACCATAAACTAATCACGCTGGATATCCACATTCCACCACCACCCCCGGTCAAAGAAATCACTGTGAAAAACTTTTCAAAAGCAAACTTCATGTTACTTAAGACCGAGGTGGGAAGTTTCCAAACCCCCATGCTAAAGGATAACGCTGTCCAAGCTGCAAAATCCTTTACTAATGCACTCTACGGGCACCTACAAGAATGTATGGATCATGCTATCCCAAACAAAATCAAGACTCACTCCTCCAAGAAAAGGAAACCAGTCTGGTGGACCCCTGCCATAAACAAGCTATACAAGAGAAGGAGGAAACTAGTACAGAAAAGAGTAAAATCCCAAGAAGGGAAGACATCCCTGATCAGTATCAGCAAGAAACTATGTTCCCTCATAAAATCGTCCAAAGCTAGCTTCAAAAGAAAAATTGTCATGGACTCCAAAGATAACCACAAGGCATTCTTTAGCTATGTCAAGAATCTAAGTGGTAATTCTCAGATCTGCTCAGAGTTAGTGCAGAATGGCGCGAAATCCACTGAACCGACCAATATAGCCAACATCCTGGCAGACAGGTTCAGTGCAAACTTCACCCCCCTCTCACGCTCAAAAGGGCCCATAACTATACCAGAAGAATGTAGTATCCCTGAAATCACAGACACTCAGGTTAAAACAGCCCTCTCCAAAGGCAAAAACACAGCATCAATGGGACCGGACGGTGTTCCAGGCTGCATCCTACATGAGCTCAAAGATGAACTAACCCCTCACCTAAACACACTGTTTAAACTCAGCCTCTCCACAGGCTACATGCCCACAGAGTGGTGCACAGCAATGGTTATTCTGCTCCACAAAGGTGGAGCCACAACAGACCCCAGGAATTATCAAACTATAAGCCTGACTAGCTTGGTCTGCAAAGCTATGGAGTGCATCATCATGGATCTCATTAACAGAGACATTGGAAATCTCCAAACACTGGACCCTACCCAGTTCGGCTTTGTTAAGGGCAGATCATGCCTTCTAAATCTGGTGGACTTCCTTGAGACAGTTACCAAGGCTATAGACAAGGGAAAGGTGGTCCACACAGCCTACCTAGACCTCACAAAGGCTTTCAACACCATTCCCCACTCAAGTATTATAGACAAGCTCACCAACCTGAACATAAACCCCTACGTCACGAGATGGGTTGCAAACTGGCTCACAGACAGAACCCACATGGTAAGAGTTGCGGGAGCTAGGTCTGACTATAAACCGGTTACAAGTGGCGTTCCCCAGGGCTCAGTCCTAGGACCCCTCCTGTTCAGCATATACTTCTCAGAAATACAGGCAAGTACAGGAGGACTATGGCTGACCAAGTTCGCAGATGACTGCAAACTAGGGGCTATAACTGACTCTCCGGCTGACACAGACATCCTCCAAAAGGGTCTCACTGAGACAGATATCTGGTGTCAAAACCATGGCCTCAAGCTAAATGTCAAAAAGTGCATAGTCATCCCCTTTGAAAAAAACAAAGTACCCACAAACTACCACATAGGTGGTAGCCCCCTAAATACGGAAAACAAAATAAGGGATCTGGCGACCCAAGTAGATAGTAACCTCTCCTTTGATAATCACATTGCCAAAGTGATTAGAAAATCCTTCTATGTGGCCCACCTAATCACAAAAGGGTTTGCATCCAGATTGAAAGAGGTCATTGGGCCCCTTTATGCATCACTCATCAGACCCATCATAGAGTACAATGCCCCTTTGGGATGTACCTTACAAGACACCTGCAACAACTGGAAAGACCACAGAAGTACCTCACCAAGAGGATCACTGGCCTCAAGCAGATGCTGTATGCAGCTCGACTGAAGAAACTCCAGCTGTACTCGATTGCATACCGCCTACTCAGAGGTGATCTCTGCCTGACATACAAGGCCATGTCCAACCCAGAATTGATGGACATGCTCCACCTAAAGAAAACCATATCCCCTCAAGCCATGTGCTCCAGGGATCTAAACCTCACCACAACAATAAATAGGACATGCTGGAGGGATAGATTCCTGTCCCAGATACTTCCCATGCTCTGGAACAAGAGTCCAATCTACATTAGGCAGAGCTCCTTTCTAACCCTCTTCAAGAGAAACCTTGACGAGTGAATGAGAAACAGAAAGTTTGCCCCAGGGATCACTTCAATGGCTCTGCTGGACAGGGGCACAGGGAAGTAATCTAAGGGGGCGGTGAAAGCCAACACATTCCGGCTAGGCTTATAAATGCCTTCGGGCAGATAGCCTAGTACCTACCTATGAACCTATGCTGTATGTCATTTTACAAGATATATGATGTGACATTAGTGCTACCTCTGTGATGCTGCATTGCTAATTCCTAAGCAATCATGTATTATACAATGCACATAAACAGTGGACATACATAGGCATTCACTTCTAGGAATTTAAGGTCACAGGTTCATAGATTTG
This sequence comes from Protopterus annectens, assembly GCF_019279795.1. Taxonomy (NCBI): domain Eukaryota; kingdom Metazoa; phylum Chordata; order Ceratodontiformes; family Protopteridae; genus Protopterus; species Protopterus annectens. The sequence continues at coordinate 438,126,679 of NC_056745.1, forward strand.
TTCGAGACTACTAGGCTAATGGCTTAAGAGCCCATACAAGCCTTGCCAGTTTTACCCAGATGTTATCCCATTTTCTGCCCCTAGGGGAAAGATAACAAGAGTCAGCAAGTGTGGTTTTGACAATTCTTTCAGACTGTCTCTGTCCATAAGGGACATGGGCACCACCCTAGGAGTGAATTTGCGATTTCCTGTACATTGGTTTAGATTGTGCTTGATGGTGGACAGGGAAGAGCTCTGCTTTAAGTGAATAGGAAGCCCATTCCAGGGAAGGGGCACTCTCTGGGGCACATATCTGTCTCTCCAGCATGATCTATTCATGTCAGAGATCAGGTTTAGATCTTTGGAACGGGTAACCCTTGTGCAGTTAGTTTTGTGAATATGCAACATTTCCATCAGGGCTGGGTCACAGACTGTCTTGTAGGTCAGCCACAGATCACCCCTCAGTAATTGGTAGAAAACTGAATACAGTCATAGACCTTTTAATTGGTCCACATATCACATGTTGGTTATACCCTGTATTTTTTTAGTGAGAAGCCTCTGAGGATGCTCTAGCTATTGCAGTTGCCTGGTGATGTACATGCTAAAGGGAGAATAGTACTCAACTATTGGTCTAATTAGGCCGAGTATCTTTGTACTGTGCCATCCTTAGATCTGGATGCCATGCCCTTACTTATAAGCTGAGCCCCATAGAAGGATTTCCTTACCACTGTGGACACATGATGGCCAAAGTTCAGATTACTATATATCTAAGTACCCAGATCTCTCACCACTGGGTCCACTCTTAGGGGATACTATCAATTGTGTAATTTGTTGGGGTATTTGATTTCCCAAAGAGTATTATTATGCATTTCTTCACATTTAGTTTGAGGCCATGGCTCTGACACCAATCATTAGTCTGCATCAGACCATTCTGTAGGATTTGATCATCATTTGTGGAGTAAACATTTACCACAACTTGCAGTCACCAACAAACTTGGTCAGCCAGAGGTGGTTTTCTGGGTCCATTGAAGTTCCCCCCTTGTGCAGAGGTATGACTATTGCTGTCCTCCACTCTACTGGGACAAAGCCTGTCTGGAGACCCTGGTTAAATAAGGATCTGAGTGGGTCTGCTAGGTCATGTTTCAAGCTATTTAATAGGCACCCTGGGATTCTGTCAAGGCCCATTGATGTCATGCTTCTAGCTTTAGAATGCACAGTGACAACCTGTACTCAGTGGTGCGGCCAACACCTGCAGTCCTTGGATGTCATGTACTTTATGCATAATTGACCATATAGCAATAGAAAATAGCCCAGCTACTAAAGTACCATTGATTGACCAGACTTTTCTGTTAGAATATGCTACAGAGGAACACTGCAAAACAGAAAAAAAAATCAGGTACATTCTCAAAAAAAAAAAAAAAAAAAAACCAGAAACATACCTGATTTTCCCTGTTTTATGCTGCCCCTCTGTAAATCTTGGCAGAGTCTCATACCTCTCAACTGTCCATATCTTCACAGAATGCCCATATTTTTGACTCATATGACTTTTACATAGACTTAGTGTAGCTTTCGGTTCTATATTATAACATCGAAATCTACAAAGATCAAATGTCATAGTATAGAACCCTAAACATCAAAATTTGCAAACATCGAACAGTCAGAATAGCGATTTTTTTTCCCAGGGAAAAAAGTCGCTATTCCGAAAAACATACACACAACACAAACACCACACAAAAAACAGCAATCCACACACATACACTTAAAATCCTACACCTAAACTAAACTTTACATACACTACTAGCTATCCACTTACCTTAACCCAACCCTAACGCTAAGGTTTGTCACTATCGCACACTCACCTCACCCGCTCCCTAACCCTAACTCACCTAACCCGCCCCCTAACCCTAACCCTAACCTACACACAATCACACGCTTACCTGAACCTGACCCATAATGCTCCAGCATATCGAACGCTGAAAACAGCGAAGCCACAGCAATGGCCCACCAAATTATTTCTCTGGGAAAGAATTTGGTGTCCTGCACCTTCGCTGTTTTCAGCGTTCGACAAAACTGGTTCGATATTATAACATTCGAACTTTATAAAATTTGATGTTATAATATAGACCCAACTATTTACGATGTACTACTTCAAAACCCAATAAAGAGCAGTGAAAAAACACACTTCTAGCATCCGTTGCTACTCTTTAAAAAAAAAAAAAAAAACAGAGAGGGAGATTCTCTTTTCTCCATTGCTTGTCTTCAACAGCACTGATGTACTGTGCAAGTGTAGGAATATAACATCCATATGCATGTGTACTTAATCAAAAAACACAGAAGAATGAGAAACAACACAGAGAAACACTATGGCGCCATTATGCAAAGAAATTATTTAGGAAAGATTTCTTTCTTAAATAATGTCACTGTATAATAGCAATAACCCACTCTTGGGTGTGAGTATATCAGGATTTACCCACGGTTGGCTTTGTTTAATCACTCGGGCTTCACCCTCATGATCAAACCACACCAACCATGGGTAAATCCTGATATACCCACACCCACTTGTTGGTTATTGCTTAATTATGAAAATATACATTTTCATATATCAATGGAAAGCTAAGGCAGATGATGTATACACTTAAACATCTGCAGATTATAACAGGTAAAGTACAATCTGAAGCTCATCACGCATAAGCAGAGTAGAAACTACTGGAATTTCAAATGCCTATGACAGACATTGGAGTTTGTTTCATGCCATGTGCACATCTCATCATCATCACCAACCCCTTTTTTCTCATTTTCTGCATGGGGTTAGGGTGTTCTATCAGCTGCCACCTTCTCTCTCGATTCGGTGCTATTCTCCTAACTTCTTCAATAGTCCTGCCGGACTGTCACAGGTCTTCTCTCACACAATCCATCTCCTTGCTATATACTGTAATTTCCTCTTGCCTTCTTCCTGCTTGTCCCAAATCTTCTTCACTAGATTGTCTTCTGCTTTCCTGCACATGTCCAAACCGCCATAATCTGTTCACTTTGAGCTTCTCTGCAATAAGAGCTACTTTGACTTCTACTCTGATGACCTCTTGCTTCATCTGTCCCAGAGTGTACATCCTTCAACCTGGTTCAGACACTTCATCTCCATCACTTCTAGTTTCCTCAGTTGCTCTGCCCTCACTGTCCTGTTTTTTGTACCATACAGTAGTACTGGTTGCACCACTGTTTTGTACATCTTAGGTTTCAGCTTTATTGGCATTTTTCTGTCAGACACTACTGCAAACACTCTGTGCCAGTTAGCTGCAGCCTGTCTGACTCTAGCTTTGATCAACTCATTCAGTCTTCCTTTTGCTGTCTTTGCAACTGCTTTATCTGCGTTTGATTCCATCCTATGTGCTTGCTATTTTCATTCCGCTCCCCTATCATTTGCTGAAGTTTCTGTTCAGACCCTGAATGTAATGCTACATCATCTGCATAGAGCAGCCTTGTTGATATCTCACCTCCAACTTGTTTGCTACTGTAGTCCATCATCAGTATGAAAGGCAGTGGGCTGAGAGCTGAACTCTGATGCACACCCACTCCAACTGAGACCTCCTCTGTGAGTCCAAATACTGTTTGTACTTGTGCCATCTGGTCCCTGTGCATAGCCTGTACTAATTCTACCAGTGTTTCTGAGACTGTCCAAATCATCTTTCTTGACACCTTTTCATATGCTTTCTCCAAGTCTAAGAATGCCCAGCTAGATCCTTTCATCTCTAGCTTCTTTTCAAATATATGTGTTACTGCAAACATCTGATCAGTTGTGCTGCATCCTGATCTGAATCCAAACTGATAATTTCCCATCTTTCTTTCTACTAATTTGTGTATTTGTTTGTCTATCACTCTCTCCAGAACTTTCATGCATTGTGACAGATGTTTGATACCTCTATACTGCCTATAATTGTGTGTCCCCTTTGTTCTTGTACACTGGTACTACAATGCTTATTTTCCAGTTATCTGGGATATGCCTTTCTCTTCATATTACTATGAGTACCCTCAGAAGCCATTTCTCTCCTAACTTACCCAACATCTTGATCATATCTTCTATGACTTCATCTGAGCCTGCTGCTTTCGCTGAGTTCATTTTCTTTCATTCTACGTCTTCAAGGGTGGGTCCTCCTCTTTCATTTTAGAATGTATCTGGGAGTACAGCTTCTGTTTTTTTTTTTATTTGGAAGCTCCAGGAAGTACTTCTTCCATCTGACTTTAACGTCATGTGGATTGATGAGTGGGTTGTTGCTGGCATCCCTTATGAAGGATGTCTGATGATTACCTTCTTTAGCTTTCTCTTTTTGGCTTGCAACATGATAAAGCTTCTTTGTGCCATCTGCTGAGTTACTTCCTAGAAGCTTGTATAGTGCTTCTGATGCCTTGTTCTTTGCTATTGCAATCCTCTCTTAACCTTTTTATTAGCCAGTCAGTATTTCTTCTTAGCCAGGTCTGTCTTTCCTAGCTCTGATTTCTTCTGCACTCCTTTCTTTTGATATCTTCCTGGATTTCTACATTCTACCACCAGCTTTCCTTATGTACCTTATTTCCATACCTGGCTCGACCACATATAAATAAGTAAATAAACATCTGTTCTATAGTCCTTACACATACTGTTTTGAAGTTCTGCCAGTTTTCTTTAGCTCCACCTATTCCCTCCTCTTTTAGAGGTACTAGAAGCATTTCCTTGAACTGTTGCACTTTCTTTCCAGTCAACTTCTAGGTCTTCAGTCTAGTCTCTGCTGACCTTAGAGCCTTCTCTGACCACTGCTTGTAGCTGAATATGGTAATGAGTGGTTTATGCTGTGGGTTGCCTGTCTCACTGGGGATGACTTTGCAATCAGTAATTCTACTCCATTTCCCTTTCCTTACTAAGGGGAGGTCTACCTGAGTTTCATGTTGGTCACTCTTGGAAGTGATCTCGTAACTGTCTCTTTTGCAGAACCATGTATTGGCCACCACCACCACACCATTTCTCACGCAGAAGTCTAGAATGGCATCTCCTTCTTTATTCTTGTTGTCCCACCCATGTGGACCCAGGCAGTCCTCATACCCTGTTCTGTCCATCCCAATATGCACATTCAGATCACCAATAATCAGCACCAATTCATGTTGTACTGTTTTATCTAGTAGGTCCTGCAACTGCTGCCTGAATGCATTCTTTTCCTATAATAACCCCAGGGTATCGATTGAGATTACAAATATTGCTCTCTTCTTGTATTTCAGTCTGATTGCCATGAGTGTGTCTCTAATTCTGATGACATCCCTTACTGTCTTCTGAGGTCTTTCCTTCACCACAATTCCCAAATCATTTTTAGTGTGCCCCCACCCCTGAGTAGTAGACTCTGAGTCCCAAGCCAAGTCGCCTTGCTGCACTGTCCTTCGGTCTGTTTTCCTGGATACAGAGGATGTCCATCCTCCTACTTACATCATATCATCCACATCCAAACTGCATCCTGGCAGTGAATCTATACTGAATATAGCAAACCTTACATCATGTTTGACAAGATGATTGGTTTTACATCTAGCTTTCATTCAACAGAGCTAGCTCAGGTAACCTGGGCATTCAGACACTGGCCAGCCAGTACATTATTAACTCGAGGCTGTTGGGATTTATAGCAGACACACTGAATATTAGCAAAAAATGGGTCTATATGACTACACTGAAAGATCAGAACAGTGAATGTATGTACATCGGCACATTTACGTCGATGTACATACTGAGTGAAACACCTAAACAGCGAAAACCGGAACGCCGAACGTGTTTCATCATCATAATGTGCCACACAGGTAAATAAAATCTAAACTAAAATATTACATTAATTAGCTTTTGCAGGGGGCAAGCCCCCCTGCACCCCTGATGTGGGGGGGGGTTGCCCCCACACCCCCCTACTTAAATATACCAACTCTGAGACTGCGCTACAGTGGGGAAAAGGATATATTTCCTTATCCTCACCATCGTGCTGCTAGCTATGAAACACGTTCGGCATTCTGGTTTTCGCTGTTTAGGTGTTTCGCTCTGTATGTACATCGACGTAAATGTAATAATGTACATACATTCGCTGTTTTGATCTTTCGGTGTAGTCATATAGAACCGCAAAAATATATATCCTACCATTACCATAGCTCCCTGGTGCAGGTTGGGTTCTTAACCTTCTTATCAGAGGTTCAGAGGTGAAGTTAACTCAATTAGTAGCCTGTGCCTGCCCCAAAAAGTTGCACCCCACCCACACGGCACTTCAAGTGAAGAGCAAAAAACAAAGCCAATTGGCTTCATATACTAATGTTAGCCAATCATGATCCACCAAATCCACATCCCCCTAGCTTTCAACACAAAACAATAACAAAAAAAAAGTCTTCAGATTACTGTAGGAAGCTGATTGGTTTCCTACAGTAATGTTAGCCAGTCCTGACCCTACAAATCCATTCTCCCACAGCCCTTAACACAAAATCGTCAGATTACTGAGTAGGTTCTGCAACTGTGGTCTTCAGATTACTGTAGGAAGTGAAGAGCAAAAAAAAAAAATAATAATAATGATTTTGAATTACTGTAGGAAGACAATTGGCTTCCTACAGTATTTCAACCAATCCCCAGCCTCCCAGCAAAAAAAAAAAAAAAAAGCCAGATTCAGGTGCCTTTCTCTACTGGCATTTTGGTACAGAAAAAAAGCCTGCCTCTCAATTCTATCCTCTAACAATTTAGTACGAGGGCAATTGTCCCCTTCGCCCCATCCTTATTGTACTACTGCTACTTACCACTGGTAGATACCTGTGCCCATTTTTGGTAACATTAGTCAGCATCACCACATCACCTAGAGGCAATTTTTATGTGGCATGCAGTCTGTGGTCAATGTTCTCCTATCTATAGGATACTGTGCACTACAGTTAATGCCAAAAGCAGTTGGTGTATAGAGCTCTCTACTGCTAGGCACAATCTAGAATCTGTGCTGCTGCCCACAATGTAATTCTTTGTTGATTCTGAGGTGAAAATACCCAGCGTGTTTTTGGGAGGTGGGAGGAAGTCCACAGAGATAACATGCAAACTCTATATAGGCATTAGCAGAAGGTCTGAATCAAACCTTGTACATTGTGCATAAAAGGCAATGATTTTAGTCATAATGTCAACTAAAGAGATTCTATATCATGTGCACATCTAACTATACACAAATAGTTTCAGATATGCTAAAACATACACCCATACTGTTAAATATTTTATCATTACTTAAGCAAAACACTGAAGTTTCACCCCTGCATGTGCTACCTCTCAACCTATACCTCCAGAGTTATAGGCAAAACAAAAAATAACCAGAGAAATTCCCTCAAACTATTTCTAGCACGATAGACTTAGAACTTCTCAATATAATTTCCAATACTAGGAGGGAGGAAGCAAAGGACTAAAGACAAATTGTGAGATTTCTCTTCAAAATAAAGGCAACTGAGAGGTGGAATTACTTTTCTTTGTTACCATTAACCACAAACTGGATGAAATGTTTCACTAATCACACACAAAAAAAACAGATAAGATTAAATACTGAGAAGCATTTATTGCAGTAGTTAGGCAGACATGCTTAACAGTACAAAATGCTAAGGTGCTGGTGTGGGGGAACTCACACTTACTGTAATCCTCTGGCAATGCACAGTGGATCTCCATATCCCAGATACATAGTGTCGCAGGCATCCCGTGTTGCCATACCAGTGCCAGACTTGGACTACACTCCAACAGATCTCCATCCACTGTCTAAGTTAAGAAGTGATAACCATTCACACACTCAGTCATCAGAAGTGGTCTTTCTGATCCATACGTCCTGTCTTCATGAGCAACATACACATGGAGCAGCTGCAAGGTCCAACTGAGTACATGGACACACCCTAGTCTTTGTCAAGTCACCACTTCTCATGATGCACTTCTGTAGTCACCAATTCATCAGTCAAAAATGGATTTAACATATTAAATTTTGTGTACTCATGGGGGTATATATACCAAGCATATATGTCACTTGCACACATCATCCATGGGCATATTGTCAATTATAGTCAAAGCCCAGGCACATATTGTAATGTATGCCATTGTCTGCAAAACATTTTAAATGGACAAAAACCAATAGAATTTTCTAACATTCTATTGTAATGAACTTCAATTATGTTTGGTGCAAACATGCTTAAACAAGAGGTTAAAGACAGTAGATCTAGGGCAATATCTGGGAATACCCAAGGTGGTTTATCAGCTACTGACTTAGAACAATCTATATATAGCCTGTGCTTTCATGGCCACATTTATTGATCTTTATTATTGCTTGTTCCAATGTTACTATTGTTTTTATTAAGTGTCTTTGAATATTATGGGTTCCAAAGGTATCTATTTAGTATCTGCTTTACAAATTCAGTTTTATTGTTTGTTTACAGATATTCAGTAGTGGAATAAAAGTAGTTTTCATTACTATAATTTGCCTGAGGCATTATGAATGCATATGCTGTGTGTTTACAACTAATGAATTCTGCAAAATCGTTTTGTTTTTTACTAATATTTCTGACTGCATTACAAATGTGTTATATGGAAATCATTTGTACATATCTTGTCTTAACATTCAGGTTGCCTATTGAACATCCATAAATTACCTACAGTTGTATGTCAGATGTGCTGTGATATCTGCAAAATTTTTTGCATTTTTTGCAGACACTTGTGAATGCCTTATTAGGTCAGTTCTGTAGTCATGCAGTTAAGTGTCAATTGTTGTACTGTTGTGCAAGGCAAAGTACAGTTTGTTCTTGCATTGTGGTTATAATGCCTATAGTATGTGGTGGGTCTATATTACCATATCAAATGTTTAGGATATTGAACACCTAAACATCAAACTAGTAATACTAAAACTAAAAACCGAGAATGGCGCAGGGAAAGACTTCCATTAGCCACAAAATAAAAAAAAAAAAGAAAGTAAACCCAAATCCCCCACACCCGTCCTAACTAACTATACCAACTCTGAGATTGCTCTACAGTAGACAAAACAGCAAAATTCAGCTAAAGGTCAAGGGAAATCTTTCCCTGCATTAAATCGTCCATTTGTGTCTTTTTGCTTCCATTTCAAAGTTTAGATGTTCAATAACCTAAACGTTCGATCTGGTGATATAGACCCGTATGTGGCTGTATACTGTGTGATAGTGTTGCTGACATGTTTTTCAGAGTTAAGATCTAAGTTGTTTTGTTACTCCATAGATTATTAACAAAACCTGCCTTTAACAGGCAGTGTAGTGTACAGGCAGTGGGCGCATGTTTGCATGTTAGTGATTAATTCTTTTGCTTCCCTTTGCAGTGACTTTATATGGACTTTATGAAAAGTTTTGTTACTAATGTAGACAGACTCCAACAAGATGTGACAGCATTCATATTTGCATGGTCGCACACTATGTGAATGCTGATGTTGCTGTCCTCTTCAAGTAAATACTGTTTATATGTAGCACCATTAGTAGTGACAGACATTGCACGTACACATTTGTTTTGCAACTGAGAAGACCTTGGCAGCATAGAGATGACTTTACAGCATGTGAGAATAAGGTCATCACTGATGTCTTTTGGGAACATGGCCGTAATATAGGGGGTAGACAAGCTGACACAATATGGAGAAACCATACATAGGAGGATACTGTGCGTAGGATGAATGCTGTTGGTGATCGTGGTAAGACACCAAGAACCTGTTGTTGTCATTGTACTGACGTGATACTACTTGCACGAGTGGATGGGAAACAGAAAGTTTACCTCGGGGATCACTTCAGTGGCTCTGCTGGACAGAGGCACAGGGACCTAATCTAAGGGTGGTGGAGAAAGCCAACACATTCTGGCTAGGCTTATAAATGCCTTCGGGCAGATAGCCTAGTACCAACCTATGCAGCACCCCACATATATGAGTAAAGGTGGCAGTGTTCTGCCACCAAAGGTGGGCCATAAGTACTGGCCCCAACACAGACAGAGACAGAGTTTTTATTCTCACACCAGCAGCAGTGCAGAACACATAGGATCCTGATTGATGGCACTGAGCTTGGTGCCTGTATTTACAGAGGCATGGCAGTTTTTGAAAGTATTCAGCTGATACACCCAGAAACCTATACTATTCCTGTTTCATACAACAAAAGGTTAGGTTTTTAACAGCTACACATTTTTCTAGGAGTTATGTGGCATCATTGGATGATGACAGATCAGGTAATTGTTGTCAAATGGATATTCAGCCTGTATAGATTTCCTATGTTTCCTTGCTGGGCACATTTATTCCATTACAGGCCCTCTACATGCTGTCCAGCCATCTTAACAGCAGTTATTTGTACATTCCTCCTGCTGTAGTGTATAGGTTTGTACATGGCAGTCATGATTGTTGTACTGATACATAGGTTATATTGTGCTGGCATGTACAATGTGTGATTCTATTTCTGTGTCCATCATTGCAGCTCATCTACTTCATGCATCCTACCATGACTCTTCTACTGACAGTGACACACAGTATGATGTGCTAGAGGGAGAGGGCTTGGCAATTTACACAAATGACACTACCTTTGAGTGCCATTATCCAGCCCCGTGGTAGATACTCCATCTGGCCAGGGTGTTTCCTCAAACTCAGAGGTCAGTAAACCTGACTAATACAGTGCTGCATAAAAGACACATAGATTTTAGGTTCCAGATACTGGGTCACATAGATATGGGTGATCTTGAAGAAGACGTCCTGAATATGCTGGAAAAATGTGAACTCATGTGGCAATTAAAGCTGAACTCTTTCAGGAAGTCTGGACTAAACTACTACTATTCACTTAAAAGTGTTCTGGAACTTAGAAAATTGCCACATTGTTTATATCACAAAAGGAAATATTGCCAGCCTAACTATCAGGAATTTTGTAAATAATTATATGTCATTTGTGAATATTAATATGATTTATATAGAAGTGTGACAGAAGGAGATACTGCCAGCCCAGCTATCTGGAATTTTGTAAGTGGTTGTGTGTCATTTGTGAATGTCAACATGCTCATGTAAGATGCTTGTGTTACAAATGTATTAGAACTGTATGGCATATTGTGCAGACGTGTGCTGAAGAGATATTTTGTAAATTACTGAGCAGAAATGTATATACATTACTGTAACTGTTTAGATGTATATATTTTTTAACAATGGAAACTGCAATACAAGAAGTGAACTTCAGAAGAATAGTTGAGATTGAGTTACTTTATGGCTGGGCCATAAAAAAAGATGTTATCTTTCAGTTTCAGTGCAACAGGAGACATAATGTCTAGAACTAGAATTTTTTTTGTATTGTCTTTAAATGTGGAGGAATATAAATTATTTTCTGACTTCCACCAGTTGCCTTAGATCTAAGGAAAAAAAACTTGTTTATGTATTTTCACAGGTAGATGCTAAATGCTGTTGTTGTTGAGCCTGGGAACTGAAGTCAGATGACAAGAAATGATGTCATTCTGCAATTATCCCAGCAGTAATATTTGGGATATTAATTTAAGAACTCTCTGTGAGAGCGACTGGGCATTTTGTGTTTTGTCTTTGACCTGACAACATCAGCAAGAAGCCACACTCACCACATCTGTCTTGCCTTGCCTTGCTCTGTAAGTAAGTTAATTAGGGTACAGTAATTTTCTTAGAGTCAGGCAGGAATATAGTGAAGTATACCTTAGATGTTTTCTTTATTTATTTGAGACTGTCCTGCAATGTTGTTTTAAATATTTCATGTGATTATGAACTCTGATGTAACTGTGATTATGTACTAAGTATTTTCTTGTTCTTTTATTCTTTATTATTAAATATATTTAAATATATTTAAACCTTTAATTGTGGCTGATATTTGTGAAACATATTTAAGTTCTGAGAGTACTTGCATTTTAGTGACACTGTGTAGGCCACTCCTAATTGCTCTTGGTCAAACTACCATTTGGATTAATAGTAACATTACACAGTAAGATTGGACACTCTTTGTTAAGGGCCTTAAAGTAGCTGATAAAAAAATGGCTGGTGGCAGTAATAACTACTTTATAGTCAAGGCAGAAGGAGGCATAACTAGTAAACTGTGCCAGCCTTTCCCAGGTGTGTGTGTGTGTGTGTGTGTGTGTGTGTGTGTGTGTGTGTGTGTGTGTGTGTGTGTGTGTGTGTGTGTGTGTGTGTGTGTGTGTGTGTGTGTGTGTGTGTGTGTGTGTGTGTGTAAATCAAACCTCAAAGAGTGTGTGTGTCAGTTACTTAGGCAGGGACACAAAGTACTGGTTGGACAGAGAGGGTGCTGGAGGTCTTGGCTTGGCCACTCAGCTGAGATCTTAACTCTATAGCTGTGCCAGTGAGGAGTCTTATTGGGGATCTGGAGAAATGGGGAGAAGCCAGCCCCAGACTGACTGTGGTCTCTGTGTGCTCTTAAGAGAAACTGCACTTTACTGTTTGTGTACTTTTCATCCTCCCAATATGCACGTCCTCCACTGTTGCCAGTGGAGAAGATTGAGGCTCCTTGATTACGGGGCCAGTGATGGTGCATCACAGTTTACCTGACTAATATTATTTTATTTTAGTCTTCCAGTTGGCTTTAAATACCATAGTAAATAATTTTTAATAGAAGTGTGTATTTTGTTTCTATCATCAAACATTTTTTCTTTTTGTTTTTCTTCTTTTCTCCACTTTATTTGAAATGATGTTTAATAACAATACTAGCTAATTATACAATGATAATAAGTTTTGTAGATAGTTTTTTAGGGTTCTTGTACACAGACCTGAAGAAGTCCAGAAAGACGAAAGTGATCTTTGTTAACAATAGGTTATTAAAATAGAATATGGTTTGCACAATGGATTTGTTGCATGCAAAATGTATATGTATATATTTATATCTATTTTTAGATTGCCAAATGGTCTAAGGTTTAAATATTTCCAACCATATAGTATATTGTCTTGGATAAAATCACAGACTTAATAATCTGGTTAATAAGAGGTACCACATCATTATTAATTTTATTTAAAGTGCTTAACGGTTATATTATTATGACAGCTACTAAGTACGGCAGGACTAGCTCGAATGGGGGAAAGGATGTGAATCTGTTAACATGGTTTACTATCAAAATCTCAAAAGTTTATATAAAATAAAAATATAAAATTTATATAAAATTCATTCAGAACCTCGAACAGAAAGACCAAATCACAAATTTCACTTAGGTAAATGTCAAATCTGCTGAACGAATTCAGCAGTTTCGACAACTTTGCTTTATAGAAAATGTGATGTAAGTAAGTGTAACTCCTACACTTCACATCATCCCTGCACCCCCCACACCCCCTGTTAACTATAAATTCCAATTCCAAGATTGCACTACAGTGAGGAAAGGGATGATTGTCCAAATCTATACTGTACCATGATCTCTAACCCTTAGATCAAGTTCATATCAGTGAATGCACAGTGCATTCATTGATATGAACTATTAACGGTTGGCAAAACAGCAATTGACCATCTGCTGTCCAATAATCCATCTGTAGAGAATCTGCATTCAGGATTTTGTTAGTAAACCGTTAACATGTATACCAATACATTGTGTTTTACAGCACAATAAACCACTCCCATACCAGGTTAAAAGTATATATATAGCTGGAAAGTTTATGATGAAACAATTATTCTGTTAATTTTGTTTTACTTGGATTGCTTGTCTGTCTGCTTAATAAAGGATTTTCGACTGGAAACATACTGACTACCCTGCTTGGATAACTTTTGAATACTTAGTAATTCTGTATAATATTTCAAAATATATTTTTTATTATTTTTTGACTAAGGACTAGTTTAAGTTCACTGTTTCTACTACCATTATCTGATCTTATTAATATATAGTAATTGACTAGATATATATGAATTGAAAATCTTCAACACAGAGAAGTTTCTTACACTGTCAAGTTTCACATATACATTCAGACAGCATATCAGTTAAAGTACCAACATCTGCAACAATAACAATGACTATCTTTATGTCAAGGATCACAATGCACATCAACAGTAATCATTTCACATGCCACATACAAAGTTATGAGCCATACATTGGGGGAGTGCCCAAGCTTGCATATATGACCTCAGCCTTTATTGTCAATGCCCTACTGATAACTCACCTGTGTTCTCTTAACATCTTGTGAAGCATATAATGCTTTCTCTTGAGATACTAAGATTGTTGGAATAGATCACTTACACCTTGGGTTGCTAGGCCACCCTGCTTGTATGTTATATTGTGCAGCATGGTACATGTGATAATCTACACAGCTTTTTCTGATGCATACTACACCACAGATGTATCCAGACACCTGTATCTGGCTTTCATCATGACAAACTCTCGCTCAGTGGTGTTCCATATGTGTCAACTATTAAATACATTTTCTGCAGGCATGTATGGGTTTCTGAATGGTGTCATGTGCCAAGGTTCCAATGGATAACTGCAGTAACGTGTTAGTAAGGAGACAAAAACACACATGCAATGAGTCATCACACAGCACTATAACCTAAATACTTATTCCCATACAGTTATATCTATTACGTAGTCCCTCAGGAATGTCACAGTTTGTAAACATTGCCATTAGGACACTTTCCTGCCATAGAGTGGCATCATGAACACTACCAGGGCATGCTGCAATCAGTATGTTAGTGATGAAGCCATCTGCTAAGCATACCACTTCACAACTGTGTGAGGTCCATCCCTTCCAGGTTTAATAGAGTTCTGTAGCAACACCAGTTAGGACTTTAACTGGAGTGGGGTTCAAACATTTATGCCAAGGACATGTGGAAAATTGTCTGTGGTATAGGACTCTTCCATGGTTGTCTTTTGCTCCTGTGGTGTACTTGGGAAATGGATGAACTCATCCATCTTGAAAGCTGTCCTAGAGTATGGTCATCAGCTATACGGCACACCCCATAGTATCAGCTATGCACTGCTGGAATGTCCCAGAGCCCAGTATACTAAGGCTCAGACATACCTTTGTTTTTACTGGAACTGAGTTTCCCCATAGACTGCATGAGAACATATGGAGTGCACATGTCCCACACACCACCTGCACCAAACCTCTCTCTAGCCTATACTTATCTGTCATTTCTTGGTCAGAAAGCTGGTGTAAGTGCAGCTTGGCTCACCACCATGCTTGTCGTCTTCTCAAAATAGGACACATTTGCCTGCCCTCCTCTGGAGCAGCATCATCTGCAGTACCCCAGCCCAGCTTACTGCATTGCATTATCTGCATACTCCAAGATCCTTCTTAATTTTGTGACTTATGTGAAGTTATGCAAAAAAATGCAATGGAGAATGGCTGTTGACATTTATCTGCCTCAAAATAATTGCATGTCCCCTAGAAAGCATTCCTTGCTTTTTATTTCTGTGTGGCACACATGCTATTTTCAGAATCAGGCATATAACAACAGAGATCACAATTATAATATTCCATCCTTATTATATTACATGTTATACTGAGCACAGCTTTATTTTGGAATTTGGCCATAATTGCTAAGTTAAAATACAAGCATTTTGTGGGACTGAATGAAATAAAAATAATAATAAAAAGCTGTGATACACCTCATGTCTTCCATGGCTCTTTATAGCCATATTTACTTTAACATCTATTTTACCCAGGAAAAATAAACATGCACCCCACATGTAAGCTAGAATTCTTTTTCATTGTCTTATTTTTTAATTCTCACTCTTTCACATACACTTACTTCTAAGTATATATTTCTAGCACTTCTGTGTACCTCTGACTTTTTCCCTTTTCCATATTCTCAGATAACATCTGTCATACCTTAAAAGTGCTAAATATCTCAAATTCACTTCTGTTTTATTTTTATTTCATTTATTGCCAAATATATAGTTCTCCAGTCAATCCATCAATATTCATTAGGCATTATTTTCTTCCTTCCATTTGACATACCCTCTACCATCTATTTCTGTAAAAAAAGTAAACTAAGAAAGCTATGAATTCTACAGTCTCTAGCCATTCTCTTCTGCTGTCCTAAATGTTATTCCTGTTATACCAAGCTTAAAAGGTTTTTCTACAAATATTATAGCAATAACCCACGCCTGGGTGTGGGTAATGCAGGATTTAACCACGGTTGGTGTGGTTTGGTCCCGAGGGCGAAGCCGAGGACCAAACAAAGACAACCGTGGTTAAATCCGCATTACCCACCCAGAAGTGAGTTATTATATTAATGACATTATTTAAGAAAGAAATAATTACTTTTCTTAAATAATGGCATTGTATAATGCCTCTTTGCTGCCCTTCGCAGCTGTCTGGTATTCAGCGGCAGTTCTGATGTACTGCGCATGCCTTCGCAGTACATCAGAGCTGTGGGAAAAGCAGCGGAGAATGCAAG
Source organism: Protopterus annectens (assembly GCF_019279795.1). Lineage (NCBI taxonomy): Eukaryota > Metazoa > Chordata > Ceratodontiformes > Protopteridae > Protopterus > Protopterus annectens. Next base: position 438,143,020 of record NC_056745.1, read on the forward strand.
ATCTCCGTTGCTTTTACTGTTCGCTATTTAAATGGGTTTAACATAGCGAGACAGCTTTAAAATAAGCAACGGAGATCTCCGTTACTTATTTTAAAGCTGTCTCGCTATGTTAAACCCATTTAATATAGCGAGACAGGTTTTAAAAAAAAAGCAACGGAGATTGCAAGATCTCCGTTGCTTTTACTATTAAGCTATGTTAAAGGAGTTTAACATAGCGAGACAGCTTTAAAAAAAAGCAACTGAGATCTGCGTTGCTTTTTTTAAACCTGTATCACTATGTTAAACTCCTTTAACATAGCGAGACAGTGTTTTATACTAACGGAAAAAGTCCAGGCGACCGGACCTTTTTCCGTTAGTATATTGAGGGATTTACAACGGGCACGCTGGTTGGGCTGGCCAATCAGCGTGCACGTTTTAGAGGAAGAATTGTATAATACAAATTATTCAACACACCATTTTTGCAGCTTTAAGAAATAACAAAACTGCACTTAAATATGAAAATACTGAAAGAACCAGTGCCTTTTTTTCAAGTGTTCTCTCCAGTCTCCACCTTCCGCATTGTCTGCATTTTCCTTTAAGTTAAACTGTCATCTCCACATATACAGTCCACAATGTTAATTTCCAAGCCTTCCACCACCTCCAAAGGTAAAGTCTACATCTCACATTCTGAAACATCTTTCTTTTACAATTAATTTAATTTCTAATTATACTCCTAATGTTAACATTCCAAGTGTTTTTTTTTTTCAGAAAATAAAAATTATAGTATACTGTTTGATTATTTGGATTCACCATTTCATCAGTTTTCTTTCTAATCACACCCACAAAATGATGTCATGGTAAGTACTGGACAACAATTTACATATAACTGCAAGCTATGGTTAAGCAAAAACAGCACACTTCTTTAGAAGACCAGTATTTTATGGGTTCATAGGATGATACTAGGCTATTGGCCCAGAGGCCCTTATAAGCCTAGCCAAGAATTTTGCAAATGTTCCCACAAAGTCAACCCCTGTTTCCCCTGTCCAGCAGGGGACATGGGAAGGAGTTTCTGTTCTACAACATCAAACATGTTCATTTTCAATGTAAGGTGAAACACCTGAAAAACATAGTTGAAATGTTGCTTTCTCAGGAAGTAAAAAACTCCAATTGATACATTTACCATGGAAATACAGTATCCTGTATATTAATTTAGACAGTGATCCAGTCTTATCATGGCAGGAGCATTTAGCTCCAAGGAAAAATAAGTATGCTGGACTTGTCAGCAAAATAAAATACAAAAACGACACTTCGGTTTTGCATGTCCTAAGGAAGTTATATCCAGCTCAGAAGCTTTTTTTTTTTTTTATTAACATTTGTTTCAGAACATGATCAATGCACTTTAAAGTCAGTTCTGATATGTATTCCTTATTAAGTCTAAGAGCTTTCCTCTGCAAATTTTGAACATACGTCCCTTTTTTCAACATACATCTTCCCTAAAACAATATACACATATTATTCATTTATTTATTATTCTGGAAAAACTCATTCACTTTATCTCTTTCTCTCTCTCTCTCTCTTATAATTATTGCCTTAATTTCATTTTATGTGCTTCAGCAAAACCAATTATATAAACAGAAAACAGTGAGATGAGGAGCAGCTTGGCCTAACTCCTAACTTATAGCAAATCTGTCACATCTTTCCATTTAACAATACTTTAGCTGTACAATCTTTAGATAGATTTCTTACCAACCTGACAAAAAGCATGAATTAACACCATGTCAAATTCCATAAAGTTTGCAGAATCCAGAGCAGTTTGACAAGTTCTGCACAAATGTTGTAGATAAGAAATTAATATGAAAATATGCCTCAGTGTTGATAGAATAACTTAAAGCAAAACAGATTTATCCATAAACATTTGTGCACTCTCAAGCAGTCATGTTAAATTTGTATGTCAAGAGAACTGCTTCATAAACTGTAATGTATATTGCCAATGCATGTCAAAGGAAAAAACTTTAAAGACCAATACACGTAAGGTTCAGTTAAGGCACTTTAATTTACTTGCAGCAAGGAGACAAAAACATGCAAATACAAGGATTTGTCTAACTACCAACAGGAAGTATGTTCATTCTTATACTATTTTACAAGACATGGCCTTCTAAGCTGACGTAATCAAGCACAGCTTTTAGCATTGTTCTACAGCAGATGTTACTTCAGATTTTCTGCTGCCATGACTAGATTTGTGAGAAACTTTTCAGAAAAACAACCTGGCCTTGGTCACTATTAATCCGTTTACAAGCATCTATTGTACAGTGTTACTTTTCAAGGTGCTTTTCTAATACAGATACAAGCAAATGCTGAATGCAGTTCATATTTTCAAGCAGGCTTTGTACTAATTATCTATAACTTCTACAGCTGTGTATTTTCTCATGGCACAGCGAAACTTCTTGTCTAAGTTTCATACAAGTAGTATTGTTCTATTCATTATTTTCCTAACGCAAGCAGAAATCACCTGCTTCTCAGTAAATTTCCAAGGCACAAGCAAGATTTTAGCTAACAGTACAAGTTCAGAAAGCAACTGCAGTTTGTACAGATTTATGCAGTATGAAATAGAATAAATGTGTTAACCCTTTTCAAGCTCTAAATGCACTAAGCATATTGCTAATACACACATTAATACATATTTTTCTAACATTTCCCCCCTATTAATACTTTTATTCTACTTTCAAAATAAGCATAAACAGTTTGTTTTCTTCTCCTAACCTCTTCCACTCAGGATTTACAGTTAAGAGAGTCATTCAGTTTAAACTTATGAAAGCTTTTTAGTCTTTTAACAGTTCTTCAAACTCAGTACTTTGATATAAGGTTTCAGAAACTGACATGTCTATAAAGTCTTCAATCAGTCTTCATGCAGGGGATACCACAACAAACACATACTCCCACAAATGGCAATCAGGATTTTCATTAGGATGGTACCCCACCCCCAAACCATTTCAGGAAAAAGTCCGTCAGTGGTTTGGGCCTGGTTTGTTCATGGCCGACACTTGCTGAATTACCTCAAGATGATTGTCTATCTCGTGTTTATGGTCAGGAATATACAAACAGCATTCTTCTTGGATTAAAGCGCACGTACAACCTCTCGCAGCTAGGGTGAAGTCGAGAGCCATGCGGTTTTGCAGCACTACAGTTCTCATAGCATTCAGTTCATCAGTCACCAATTTGAGAGCAGAAAAAGTTGTGTTGCTCATTACTTCGAGAAGTTTCGACAGTTTTCTCAGCTCCCAGATCGATTTCACTGCTCCATATGTTGGTAATATGCCTGCCCATGATATAACGCTATCACTCAAGTCCATGTGTGTCAGTCCTTTGCCTAGAGAGTGATGGTCTTTCCAACGCGCATCGATTTGTCCCACTGGATTTACAGGTTTCTTGATGACTTCTCGGACATTTCAAATTTTCCCATGTGGCAAAACTGCAGTGTGTCATATGGCCGGAACCAGGTAACCCAAAAAACAACTGCTGGACCAATTCTCAGGTAACCATTTGTATGCCTTTCTGCCACACACAAAATAACAATCCTCTACTTTAGTAGTAACCTTGCTATGAATGTACACTCGCCCTGCATGAAACATTTTTCTATCAATTATAGATAGCTGTTTATGTTTTACTTCATGAAGTGTTTTGTGCATCAATCCAAGAAATGAATCATAGTTTGTATTACAATAAAGATCTACTTTGTTACCTTTAGTGTAACATCTATAAGGAACAGTCACATTGCAATTGCTCCAATCCACCTGAAGAGTATCATTTTTATAAAAACACACAGTTCCCTTTTGTGGAACAGACAAGTGCAATGCTATTTTATCTTGTGCTGTAATGGTTGAGGTATCATAAATCAAGTTCTCCCAGCTCTCATTGACTCCTAGGGGGACTGTAGTCATTAAACCCAACCCCGTATGCTGTCGGAAAAGCTGTGCAAATCCAGCAATTCGAAACATTGAAAGTCTCAGCATACACATATTTAATTGTCTGGAAAGTGTTAAAGTTTGGATGCCAGTTTATGAGTAACGCTTCACGTTTATTCAGTTCAGTATGTGTGGCTGGGAAAAGAAAAGGCCACAACAAAAAGATTATTGTCACTAACACAATTAACAGGATGATTATGCAATGCTTCTGAGGAAAGGGTTGTTCTGCATTCCTGTTTCTTCTGGACTCTATTATTTTTGCTCTTGGCATGTAACGAGATTTTTGTCCAGTTTAAAGTTTTTAACTAATTTACAGTGTGTCAAGTGGATCCAGGAGGCAAGCTCCACAATTTTGACTGCAGTGGGTGTTGACAAAAGCACTTGATATGGACCTTCCCACTTCGGAGACGCCCAATTTTTCCTCTTAACTATCTTCAGCCAGATCCACGCTCCAGGGGGCACTGCCACTTCTGACGGTCTGGTTCGTTCTTTATCTGAAACAGAATTTAACTGCAACAAATATTTAGAATTTAACAAATTACGCATATACTCTGCTAATGTACTGTCAGCTTCCTGGTCTGTGGGCATGAGAGATTTCCACTGAGGTATATAGTAAGCCCTTCCAAAGAGCTTTTCAAAAGGAGTCAATCCTTTTGCATTTGGAAGAGTTCTCATGCTCAACAGTGCCAGGGGCAGACAGTACACCCAGTTTCTCTGCGTTTCTGTTATTAATTTTCTTATCTTACTCTTTAAAATCCCATTATGCCTCTCTACTAGTCCTGCTGATTGCGGGTGATATGCACAATGATTCTTTACAGAAATACAAAAATGTTTACTTAACTGCTGTATGGTCTGATTCACGAAGTGTGTGCCATTGTCACTGTAGATCCTTTCCAGAATGCCGAATCTAGGGATGATTTATTTAGCAAGCACTTTGGCCACAGTCGTAGCGTCTGGATTTTTAGTCGGAAAGGCTTCCATCCATCCATCTGGAAAACATATCTACAATGACAAGACAATACTTCTTATTTTCACATTTATTCAACTCTATGAAATCCATACAAATAGTATGAAATGGATAAGGTGGTGTAGGGAAACTCCCTTCTTGGGCTTTAACGCCCCTTGTGCATGATGTTTATTACAGATGTGGCATAACGAACAAAATTTTTTAGAGTAGTTTGTAAATCCATACATCGTGAACACTTGGTTCACCAGCTGTACCATCCCCCCTGTTGAGACATGGCACTGCCCATGGCTCAACAAAGCTGCATATCTAAACAAATTAGACGGCAATATCGGTTTCCCTTCTTTAGAGATGAACAGCCCCTTTTTGAGAATTGCTCCTCTTTTTACCCATCTTTGTTTTTCAGTTTGCATAGTAAGTGTTTGCATTGTCTTCAACATTTCTAAGTCTAAAATCTCAGAAGGTTGTAGTTCCTCATTCAAAATAAATACTTCTGAAGCTGCCTGCTTTGCAGCTATATCAGCTCTCACATTACCTTTTGAAATCCTGTCCTGTTGCTTGGTATGAGCTGTGCATTTACAAATAGCTACTTTCTGAGGTAACTGAATAGATTCTAACAGATCTAAAATAAACTGTGCATGATTGATTAGTTTGCCAGTAGATGTTATCATTCCTCGATTTTTCCACTGTTGCGCAAAAACATGTACAGTAGAAAAAGCATACTGGCTGTCAGTAAAAATGTTTACACATTTACCCTTTGCTAAGGTACATGCCCGTGTCAAAGCAATCAATTCTGCTGCCTGTGCAGATAAACTGTGTGATAAAGATTTCGCTTCTATAATGTCTGTGTCAGAAACTACTGCATATCCTACTAGGTTCTGTCCTGCAGGATCCCTTTTGCATGAGCCGTCCACGTAGTATGTCACCTTGGCATCATCCAAGGGAACATCCGTAAGATCTTTTCTAGGCAGTGTCTTTTACTCAATCACCTGCAGGCAGCTGTGTGGTGTGCCATCTGCAGGGGTTGGGAGCAAGGTAGAAGGGTTCAAAGTCGTACATCGTTCAATTGTCATATGAGGTTGGCTCAACAATATAGTCATACAGGAAAGATGCCTATCAGGGGAAAGATATGCTACCTTCTCTTGCAGTAAAATAATCGCGACTGCATGAGGCACTCTCAATGTGAGAGGGTGGAACAACACTACTGAGGCCGAAGCCTGTACTGCCATTGCAGCTGCAACTACTGCTTGAACACAGTGAGGTAAAGACCATGCCACTGGGTCCAGTTGTGATGAATAATAAGCAATAGGGCGTTGCTTGTCCCCGTGCTGCTGTGTTAACACTGATGTCATATAACCTTGCTTACAATCTACAGTTTGGAAAAAACGTTTATGATAGTTTGGTAATCCCAAAACTAATGAGGACGCTATTAACTGTTTCAGTTTGCAGAAAGCAGATTCTGCTTCTGGTGTCCATTGTAATAAATCCTGTGCTGCCATAGGCTTTTTATAAATCAGGTTAGTCAATGGTGCAGATTCCAAGGCATAGTTTGGAATCCAACTCCGACAAAAATTAGTCGTACCCAGGAAGGACATCATTTCCTTCTTGGTAGTGGGTTTTGGTGCTTGCAAAAATCACTATTTTTCTGTTCTCATCTGATGTCCTAGCTTCCTTGGATATTACATATCCTAGGTATTTAACTTGTTTTTTTCCAAAGCTGCAGTTTATTTTTGTTTACTTTATGTCCTTCAGTGGCTAAAAATTGTAATAGCACTATGGTATCCTCTTTACAGTCCTGCTGGGTGGGGGACGCCAGCAGGATATCATCAACATAAAGCAAAATCTGACTACCTCTTGGTGGGGTAAATCCCGCCAAGTTGCTTGCCATTTCTTGTGAGAATATTGTTGGACTTTCACAATACCCCTGTGGTAGTCATGTATATGTATATCTTTTCCCCTGAAATGTATGTGCAAACCAATGCTGGCTGTCAGGGTGTATCGGTATCGAAAAGAATGCATTGCTGATATCTACCACAGAAAAATATTTCTGTTGAGGTTTTAAATCATTCAACAGGGTGTGTGGATCTGGCACCGTAGGTGCCCTTGGTATCACTGCGTCATTTACAGCTTGTAAATCTTGGACCATACGCCATTCTCCATTTGCTTTCTTAACAGGAAATAAGGGTGTGTTACATGGTGAATCAGGAGATTCCACCAGCACCCCTTCCTTAAGTAAAGCTGCTATAATAGGTTTGATTCCTACCTCTGCATCTTTTCTTAAGGGATACTGTCTCTTTTGTGGTCTAAATGCTGACTTTGGCATAATAGTAACTGGTCCTGCTGTACAAATAAGTCCTACATCTGATTTTCCTGTTGACCAGAGATTTTCTGGTATATTCTGTAAGGCATTCTCTTACTCCTTCAATAGGAGTGCCAATCAGCTGTCCTTGCTAGACCGCAAGTGTACAGCTGGGTGGGTCTGAGTTATCCAATTCAGTTTCTGCACTTGTATTCCCTGTTCTGACAGTTCTAACTCTGTCTGTTTTTCCCATCTCGTGACTTTTTCTCCTAAATCTACCCATTTTACATTCTTGTACTTAGTTAAGCTAACATGTGGTAATTGATTAGATTTATAAAGTGCAAACAACTCCTGGGGCAACGAACAGCTGGCTACACTGTTCCCTTCTGTGTCCCAGTACAGATTACGTAATACCAATCTGTTTGCACGATTTCTAAACAATTCTTGCTCATATTCCTTATCAGGTCCTGGTGTATTACAATAATACAGAGTACAGTGCAACAAATGTTGTTTATCAGTGTCAAGGGAGGGGAACTTGCTGATGGCTACGTTCATCAACTCTTCGGTCACTACCCCTGGACCAGTCGTAACTAAATCTCGGCTGTACCAGTAAAACATTTCACCCTCCGATTGCACTGCAAAGATATCAATTTGTCACTGTGCTTCCACACCCTGCATAGTCGGAACTACTGTTATACCAAATAGCTGCATAAGATTTCTGCCCAAGAGGTTTACTGGGCATTTTGCAGATACAACAATTTTGCTTTTCTGGGTCAATCCTGAAACAGGATCAGTTATCACAATATTATGGGAGAGGGGCTCCCGATACAGCTGTCCATTAGCTGCTTTCACTAATATGTAATCAGGTGACTCTGAATTCTCTGGCAGTTTGGAGGGATGTACCAGGGTCCGTGATGCCCCTGAGTCACACAAGAATCTGACTTCCCTCCCTCCTACCAGGAGTGTAACTTCTGGTTTCATGTCTGCTAAATAGAGCTCTAAGTTCAATAAAGCCAAATCCAATATTTCATTTTCTTCACTATCCGTGACTTCTTGCACTTCCTCTATTTCTTCTGTCACATTCTCTACTCCCTCTATCACATACTCATTTGTCCTTTCTCCGCTATCCCCTTCTAGTGATTCCTGACTACCATATAGTCAGTCCTCACCCTCCTTATCTTCCGTGGTTGCCTTCTTGTTTTTTTTGCAATCCCTTGCCAAGTTTCCTTTCTTACCGCATTTAAAACATTCACCCCTTTTCTTTCGTCCTTCAAAGTCCTCTGATCGTTGATCAGATTGTTTGTTCCCCTGGGCATTTCTCTTGCCCTTTTTCCCGGACTGTACTACATATACTTCTGCTCCATCTACTACAGAAAATACTTGGGCTTTCTTTTTCTTTTTGCTATTAAAATGCCTTTTGGCATGCCTAGCATATTCAAGCAATGACTGTAACCTGCTTGTACGATGATCTACCATATGTTTTGTAATAAAGCTGCTTATAGGTGCAATACTGCCTTTCAAAAATGCATTCTTTAACTGCTGCTCGTATGGGAAATCGTGTGTCTGGTCTTCAGGAACCTGCATTCCACAATGGTTATGAAAACATTCTAATAGTCTGGCATAATATTGGTCAACAGTTTCACCTTCCAGTTGGATGCATTGATTAATGCAAGTCCAGTCTGCCCTAGGCTTCCATTTCTCAGAGATGCGGTCTGTAAGACCTTTCACTCTGTTGTCTAATTCTGCGCTGCTATGTGGGATGGGCCTGAGCGCAATATCACGGGGATTCCAGTCGCCACTAATCATGTGCCAATCTGGTCCCACAATTTGTCTGACTACTTTTTCTACCTCTTCTCCATTTAAATTATAACTCAGCCTCATTCCTTGCAAATCTTCTAAGAACTTTCTAAAATTAACTTTTGGATGGGGAATTCCCTAAGTGGCTTTCCGGATGTCTTCTGGAGTCCAGGGTCTATACACTAGAATAGTTGGGTCCTGACCTTCTTGCCCTGCCTGAGGATTAGGCACTTCTATGAGTGGGCATATTTCTTCTTCACTCATAAATCGTGAATTTCTACCCATTTGATATAACTCAATGTCCCCTTTTGAGTTTCCTGCCCGTGTTCGAGACCTGGTCTCGACGGGATCTCTAACAAACGGTTTTGCTTTTGTAGTGTCTCTACTCACAGTGACAGTAGGATATCGCAGGGGTGGACTAATTTGTTCACTTGCCTCATATTCTGGTAAGGGAGGCAGAGGGGCTGACGCTATTACTAAGTTATTGTCCTCCTTATCTAAAAACATTGCTTTTGAATTATTACTCTTTTGTTCCCTTCGGTTTATTTCCTCAATCCACCTGTGTGCCTGAGGAATTCCTAATTGACGTTGCTTTTTTACCCGACCTCTAGAATCGGTTTTAAGCTGTTTGACAAGTTTGACAAGTGAGGATTTCTCTAGTTTACCATCAAATTCATACTTATTAACCCATTTTGAGTAGTATTTAATATTATCAGCACGCTGTGACTGCATGTATTTCACGTCTTCGGTTAACGGTGGATTTTAGGACTTTTTTGTACAATTATTACCCATTTTGTTCTACTCTTTTTAATCGTTACGTAACTCCTTATTTTTAACGTGGTACCACGGATGTTTTTATAGTCTCTTCAGAATGACTGCCTACCTGCTCTGTTTCCCTGATCTATGACAAGACAGTAATCCTTCTGTCCCTGACTTATAAATAAAGTCTTAACAGAACAAATACAAATCTAGTCCCTGATCTAAAACAGAAAAAGAAGGTAGATTCACCTTACCTGAGCCTTCGTGATTGATCACCTGGTTCAAGTAAACCCGTCCTTCAGTCGCAGATCAGAAAGTGGCTGGCCTCTTTTGTATGACAATTCAGTCGGAGGACCTTTCAAGTAAGAAGAACCAATGTGGTTTCTTCCCCGTACGGTTTCAAGCCACCTGGCCTGTCTGATCCAAGGCGAAGTGAAGGTTTCCGGTCCGAAGGACCAATCTGTCAAAGGAAAAAACTTCAAAGACCAATACACGTAAGGTTCAGTTAAGGCACTTTAATTTACTTGCAGCAAGGAGACAAAAACATGCAAATACAAGGATTTGTCTACCTACTAACAGGAAGTATGTTCATTCTTATACTATTTTACAAGACATGGCCTTCTAAGCTGACATAATCAAGCACAACTTTTAGCATTGTTCTACAGCAGATGTTACTTCAGATTTTCTGCTGACATGACTAGATTTATGAGAAACTTTTCAGTAAAACAACCTGGCCTTGATGACTATTAATCCATTTACAAGCATCTATTGTACAGTGTTACTTTTCAAGGTACTTTTCTAATACAGATACAAGCAAATGCGGATTGCAGTTCATATTTTCAAGCAGGCTTTGTACTAATTATCTGTAACTTCTACAGCTGTGTATTTTCTCATGGCACAGCGGAACTTCTTGTCTAAGTTTCATACAAGTAGTATTGTTCTATTCATTATTTTCCTAACGCAAGCAGAAATCACCTGCTTCTCAGTAAATTTCCAAGGCACAAGCAAGATTTTAGCTAACAATACAAGGTCAGAAAGCAACTGCAGTTTGTACAGATTTATGCAGTATGAAATAGAATAAATGTGTTAACCCTTTTCAAGCTCTAAATGCACTAAGCATATTGCTAATACACGCATTAATACATATTGACAAGTTCCGCACAAATGTTGTAGATAAGAAATTAATATGAAAATATGCCTCAGTGTTGATAGAATAAAGCACAACAGATTTATTCATAAACATTTGTGCACTCTCAAGCAGTCATGTCAAATTTGTATGTCAAGAGAACTGCTTCATAAACTGTAATGTATATTGCCAATGCACATCTACAGAAATTATGTAAACTCAATGCAGCTAACAGAAAATTACTAAAGGAATACAAAACTGCAGCAGTCTGTCCAGAAAAGACGGTGCGGTGGTGCAGCATATGTATTGTTGCCTCACAGCAAGAGGTTCTGAGATTCCAGTCTCAGCTGGGTGCCTCCTCTATGGAGTCTGCATGTCCTCCCTGCATTTGTGTGGGTTTCCTCCAGGTGCTCCGGTTTCCTCCCATGTTACAAAGACATGCATCTGGAATGTTTCTCCCTTGGCCTCTGCTGAAAATTGGCTTAATTCCAAGTCAGACTTTCCCAGTAAACAAATGTTAAATAAATTGACAAATATTTGCAAATAATTGCATTTATTGTTATAATTTGTGTATGGATGCATATAAATACATTTATCATAATATGGAATCTGATGGAATCCAAAAAATTTCAAACAAAAAAAAATAATTCATGTGAAGAATCACGGCCACTTCACTTTGGCTAACAGTATCTAATAATGAGTATGGGACACGTGAAGGAAACACAAGTAAGACATCCAAGGAAACAGGGTGATAGAAAAGCAGTTGAGGGGTGAAGGTGAAGAAGAGGGATACGCAAGAGGTTTGATGAAATAGGAAAATCAGGGGACAGTCAGAGAGGCATGGGCATTTTTTTTTGGTTGGAATAGGCCCCATTTTTTTTTTAAAATAGAAGGAATGGAAAAGATAGGAAAAGAGAAGGAGGATGGCAAATCAGCTAAGTATAAACATATAACAAATATCGCAATACATGGCAGACAAAGGTTAGAAATAAACATGAAGGAGAGGTAAGGTACACAGACACTACAACATGGGAAAGACTGTTCAATATGGCTGAAGGAAAATGGACAAACAGGGTACTGATGCGTGCCAGAAAATCATGTAATGCAGAACTACATATGTACCTATTTACTACTCAGTGCTGACACATTGCAAACTGTGTAACAGTCATAACTAAATAGGTATGACCTATGAGGGAATTGTAGTACACAGTGGTAATTGAATCCAATCATCAAACAGTCTGTCAGGAGTGAAAGTGTAAGCCAAGCAACAACACAGATGAGCAAATCCAGCCAAGAAAATGCAGGAGAATACAAACATAGGACAGAGTAGAACCTCCAGCCCTGCAAGTGAAAGGCAAACAATCAACCACAGTGACAAACAGCAGTACTGTAGCACAGGAAGAATGTTGCTGTTTAATGCACAAATAAGTATACACAAAAAAAAAAAATACATATGCAAAATGGAATGCATATGTCAAAGATGAGGCAACACAGATGTATTGTCGTACATGTGTAATGTGCACTGGATGATCATTATCCTATCAGAAAGAAATGTTGGCATACATACCAGTGACATGGAATATGTAAGAAATGCATGATTAACGCAAGATAAGAAATACCATCTTGTTCATAGGAATGAATATAACAAATTCCTAGGCAATGATCAACATACAACTATAACAGCAACAATGACAGAATGCAAGTAATTACCAGATCCTTGCATGCATATGCCTTTTGTGTGTATAACACTGAAGATGTTGACACAAGGTAGTATTGTAATATTGCAAGTACATGACAATGATGTTAATGTTCTGGAAGGTTGATGTATGCCACATACATGTGCAACATATATGTCAAGAAATGAAGAAGGAAGATGGACAACACAGGCCCACATCAGTGAGAAAATGCCAGCAACTGAATAAAGCCAGACAACCTTATATCTAAGGGGAGACATTGCACAGGCATGTGTTCACCAAATAGGGTGGTGTGAAAATCCACCAAAGATTCATTGAAGCAAATGGAAAACGTATGCCACATGGGCAGACTGCATTGCTGATGGCTCTAAACATGGCTGTATACAAATGACACAACACAGTAAGGTGTAACTGTTAAACTGCAAGTTTCATAGGTACACAAAATTATATACAGTTATCACATACGTATATTACAATCATGCCAACATAATATGACAGGAGCAACAAACACCCTTATTGATATATGTAACACTCTCCATGTGTATGGCTGATTAAATGACAGTTTTTTTAAAACAGAACAGCAGAGGAAAATGGAATAACTGTAAGTGCACAGTCCCAAATTACATGGGTAATGTGTCAATCATAATACATGCATACGCATGTACACGTATGCAAATCATTGCATATTTACTCCAAGTGTATAAAGTGGGGCATGTATGCAAAACTGTTTAAGCATGTTGTAATACAACAGATAAGGACCAATAAGGCATTCAGAAATGATGCTAAATAAAGTATCAACTTAATTGTATATACACTAACAGAACAGTGACTGTCCATGCAGTATGTGAAAGATACCTGCCCATATATAGTATAGCGGTTACAATAATTTGATATAATACAGCACAATATTTTCAAAAACATGCCACACACAAAGCCACATTGCCAGTGTGACAGCATGACACAATAATGTTACAGAAATCACATGAGCAACCACCTGTCTTTTTGGTGAACAGACATAAGACAGCAACAACCAACAGAGAAATGGATACAATGCATTCACATGAATAACATGTGTGAATAAACAAAACTGACTCAGCTCACTATGTTATGTATGAAGTGTGGGAATAATGCAGTTTGTGAGTTGCTGCCATCCCACTCACATACAGTGGAAGCAATACAAGCAGAACAATTGTGTCTCACTTACGTCATTGTAATTACAACAGTCATATCTGTCACATACAGGGCCACAGTGTATTGGACATAACAATACTATGCTGCACTGTTTGCATAGGAGTGCACATACACACACACACACACACACACACACACACACACACACACACACACATACAAACACAAACACAAGCAATGTATGCATTAAGTACACCATATGATATACGTTGAATTGATTACCACATGTATAATGTGGTAATGTGTCATACTGCAGCTATAACATAATGCCATGTATAACATGATATCTGGAGTGAACAGTATAATGCATTTTAGATAAGTATGACAGCAATATGCTATGCCTGCAAATTTATGCCTATGCAGTACATTTTGTGATATTGCAAACACCATGGTGGCAGCATTACATAATGGGATCACACAAATAATACTTATGATTTTGAGGGGCCACCCAGTTAGGGTCAAACATCATGAATGATCTCTCTACTGGTCACCTGAAAGGAGTCACTTATGGCCTGTGCCATGTCCTGGAACAAATTCTCCATCAGGTCCCTCATCTGCATCTGTAATGTCTCTGTCATCACCTCCCAGTCTGGTTCTGTAAATCAACTCCCTATGGTGGTGATGGTGGATGTCTTCTACAGTGAGCAGCAGGAAGGATGATACATAGAGGTCCCAGTCTCACATCATTGTCATCATTCACACCATCATCACCCTGGTCCTTGAAGTATGAGTTGCCTGGCAGTGTACTGGCATGTCGTCAACTCTGGCATCCAGTAGGAGAGCCATCATGGGTCCCAATCTCTGTCAAGGTTAAACACAGCAAAAAAATTATAAACATAATATGTGTTTCTCAAAAGCTATGAGTACATAACATATACAAAGTGGCACAATCTACAGGTGGAAACTTTTCGGTGTGTCACATTACAGTACTGTATGACCTTATGCAACTGTAACACCATATGTGACAAATTTCATGATTTCAATCCATAACAATGTAAAAATGTTGTCTAACATACACCACAGTCATGTGCAAAACAGTTCTGTCATAAAATACAATTAGATGTGCACCTAAATAATATTAAAAGTAGCATATAGTATGTCATTAGCATGATCAAAACATATTAATTTATTTATTTTATTTTATTTTACATTTGTTAACCGGGAGAGTCCGACTGGATACATGTCCATTTTCAGCGGAGGCCCGGGGAGAAAAGCTCCAAGTACATAACAGACATATGAACATTGTTAATGCAAAAAAAGGAAGATAGTTGAGTTCTAAATACAATATAAAGATACATCACATCTTGGGAAAAAAAAAAATAACAGCAGCATATAAAAAAAAAACATATGAGACTGTAACTGTGACATACTTGCTCGATCTATATCATAATACAATTCTCATTAAAACATAATTGTCAGACAATATGAATTGTAACTGAAGTTTATATGCAAGTAATTTGTCATGCTGGCATCCCCTGAATAACATACATTTATTATCAATATATAGTAAGAAGAACAAGTGGTGGTAAACCTAAAAAAAAAAATATATATATATATATATATATATATATATATATATATATATATATATATATATATATATATATATATGCAAATGAGATAAGCAATGCAACATGGCTAGTGGCTGACATCACAATATCATAGAACTGGAATGCAATACAACACCTTAGAACAAGTGGACAATCATAACCACAGTAACAGCATGCAAGGGCGCCCGCAGGCAGGTGCAAGGGGGTGCACTTGCACCCCCCTGGATTTTCTTAGCGCTATACACACTTAGTGCTATACACACTTTTTTTTTTTTTTCGCTTTTTTTTTTTTTTTCGCTATACAGACTTTTTTTTTTTCCCACTTACTTTGTTTTTTAGCCCGTTTTCCCCGTCGCCTGAACTGTTACTGGAGATGGCGTGCCAGGCAGTCACATGACTGACGCGAGTCTGACATGAAGACAACTCGACTTCAAGTAATCGCGCGTTATTCGCGTTCGCGTAGTTGCAATTGCAACTTGCAATTTGATGGAAGAAGACTGACTGCAGGTGGACATCGGTGGAAGTGGAATTTGGCGATTTCATGCTCAGGAGGAGCGAACCAAACCATCGTGTTTCGTGTGGTGAGTGGTGGAAGAACTGGACTGGTGGTGGTGCGTATGGTGTTGGTATTATTACAAGAAGAGAAGGTAGGTTGTTTTTTTGTACTTTTAAAGGTGACTGACTGAACACTTGGCCAAAACGCAAAACTGGCGTGGCACACTTCACTTGAGTGTGTGAGAGTGAGTGGTGCTCTGGACTGCACCTCCATGTCTGAAACTGAAACCCCATTACATTTTGACTACTAAATATTTAAACTGTATCACCTCACATGAATTATCCTCCATATGAGATGTACAGTACTGCAGTATGGCATGTGGAGAGTCTTTATTAAAATGCCCTTCTTGTATGCCACCATACTGTTGGCAGTCACTTGCAACTGTGTGCTTCCTATGGAATATAGAAGCTGTAGACATGTAAATTTATAAGAGCTAGGCAGTTAGGGTTATCTAACCATTAGTATATTAGGTGTTTTTCCATAGTGGTCCTGATGAGTATGCTCAACTCAAATGTTTTTCAAATCATTCCATGTGAGCATGCTGTGGAATTTAAATCTGTCCAGGTAAATGCATCTGCTAAGCCATTATCAACAAGCTTAAGCTGGAGTTCTATTGAGCATATATTATCAGCAACAAACAGATACCAGGGTCTGCAATATTTAACACCTTACCATGTCAGTGGAGCATTAACAGGAGAGTGTATGTATTACATTTGTTTCATCATCCATCATGAAAATGCAGTTCTCACCTTTTCCTATCTCTGTGCAAAGAGTGTGAATTGCATAGTTTGTTTGGGTACTAATTCAGTGCCATTATCCTAACAGCTTACATGGAGAGACTTGTGGCTGGGAAGTGAAAGGCAGTGCTCCTTTTAGACCACAGATGTAGTGCGACAAAAAGACAGATCTTTCTGTGACCCCTCAGTAAGCATTATATCTGCAGGCTCCTACAGGGGTCTATATACAAAACTGATGCCTGTAATCATTTGGAGAAGTCTGTTACCCATGCTACTTGCATCCCACACATAGTGATAACAGTCAAAATCCTGAACGCTTTGGCCATTGACCCTGGTAAGCATCTTGGTACTGTAAATGTAACCTCACCTATATTTACAACCTGTTAATGCATGGTATCATACACATTTTTAATATACCCTCTCTCTTTGCAGTTCCAGACCAGAGTGAAAGGAATCTTGGGGTTCATAGAGAGCAACTGGAATGCCTAAGAGAGATCCAGGGTACTATTAGTTTAATTGTAACAGTCTTGATTGCTCATTGCACAGCAAAATAATGGGTATAGTTCCCCATACTAAAGGGGTGGCGTAAGCCAAAACTATGGGCTAGGCTTGTAAATGCCCTCGGGCAGATAGCCTAGTATGAACCTATGAACCTATGATGTAATGTTTAACTTGTCAGAAATGTATGCAGAGGGTTATGTTACACTGATTACTGGTATCTAACACTGATCCCTTGACATTCCCCTGTAATTTTGTACCACTTCTTTCAAATCTGTGCCTTCTGACATCTGTTACATAATTTCTTTAGTGGTGTCAGGAGCTAGTGCACAAGTCAAAAAATTACTTAGGCTGACAGTGGTTTAAATCTAGTGTGGTGTATCATTGTGAAAAGAAATTAGTGACATGCAGTAATGACTTACTGTAGAGAAGTGATGTAAAAAAGGTCTACTTGGATGGGACAGTTTCACAGTAGGAAGTTTTTGATTCCCTTACTGTTGTAATCCCTCATAACCATGGTCATTCTCATTCACATACCAGTTAATGATAGCCATTGAAATGTGTGCTTTCTGTCAGTGATTGTAGACCTTCATCTGTGGCACAATTAACTGGTATATAAGTCAAGATAATTTGTGCTAGACAAGGAGGGGTTCAAATCCAAAATAGTTTGCATTTTAGCAGTGTGACATGCAATCCATACATCTCAAAAACTAGGTACAATACATGTATAATACAGCTAATGTAGTATGTGCAAATTACACTTTTTTAACATTTATTCTATCATTGCACTACAGCACTTTTGCATGCTGTTCAGTAATAACCACTTCATCAAAATTACATGATCATGGTGCAACTGTGCTATTAATAACTCCCGGTTCACATTATATCAGCAGATATACTGACAAAATGGATGTCACATCCACAGGTGGCCGGCATCTGCAGCATGAATTGTGCTACAGATGCTGTGGTGTACTATATTTGACTTTAACTCATTCTTGCCTATAGCATGACTTGAGCAGTTCTCAGAATGGCACCTGCACTGCCTACTCAAAAGGCAGCATGTCTAGTGACATTGAAACTCTCCGATCAGAAAGCTGGTATGTGATAGCCAGATGCCTGACATCACTACTGTAATAGTTAATGGACTGCAGAGACAACTGGGGCATCTGTCTACATCTGTTTAAAAACTTTCTCCTGGTGCATATACATTTATTGTCAGATTTCATATTCTTTAGAAATGCAAGTTAATGCAAGCCCCACTATTATAACAGCCTTAGGAAAGAGCTATATTTAAAATACATCCCTGATTATGGAATATAGGATTTACTCCCTTTTTTGTTGGGTAGTTGAAATCATTCATAATAATGCATTATTGATGCTTCAGTGTCTTCTTAATCAGTGCTGTCTTTTAACTAAATGTAAGATATTCAGTGGATTTCTGTTTTCACCATAAATGCTTTGAGTTCTTGTGTATAGCCTTCATAACAAGCTTGCCAATAGAAAGTTGCTGGAATAATAGGCTTTGTAAAATATATGGTTGGTATCTGTCCTTGATTTTTGTCCTTTGTCTCCAATTTTTTTCTAGCTTTCTTCTTGATTCTTGAGCTAAGAGGTTGAAATGTTTTGTGTGTGTGTGTTTGTGTGTGTGTGTGTGTGTGTGTGTGTGTGTGTGTGTGTGTGTGTGTGTGTGTGTGTGTGTGTGTGTGTGTGTGTGTGTGTGTCTGTATGGGGTGGCATAGATGCTGCCACTTGTCAATAATTGTATAGACTGCCTCGGATTTCTTTGCCATGGTATAGGACTATCAGCACTTTATTTGTTTATGAATAAGTGTTATGGTTACTCGTATTTTATGTGTGAATACCTCAGCCTCTGTCCATATAATAGGAATGAGGAACCACATTTTTCAGGAGAGGTCTACATTGATTTATGCACTTGTTATACTGAATAGATAGACTAGCAGCTTTATCCTTATCAGAGCATGTGAATGTACTATGACTGGAGGTATTTTCTTGAGGAAGCTATAAGACTTCTTGCAACACTTTACATGCGTAGTGGGGATCATACTGAAGAAGGCAGTATATTCAATGATAGACTTAAAAAGTAAGAGGTGCAAAGTGGGACTATAACTTATCTGGACCTCTGAGAGATACTACAAAGTATAAGTTGCACAAACAAGAATTATTTTGTAAGTATCACAGAAATGTGTTTATCAAAGAAGAGTCTTAGGTACCCAAGACCAGAGCCATGGTTAGCCCTTGTAATGCCTTGAACATTTCCTAGAATGGCACCCCACAGTCCAAACTAAAGGAAAGAAAAGCTTTTCCAAAGCTGAACACAGAAAAGCTCATCCACTGAGCTCTGCAAATGCAGTATTGGCACTCAAAGAAGCTATGGTTTCACCTGCAGCTTCTTAAATGAATGTCACTACTGTCCTTGCACTCTATTGGCAAGTGTTTGTACTACCTAACAGATGCTTTTTCCTAGTTACAGCTCTCCAAAGTCCCTGATGACTGTGTCTGATTTCAGTGGAATGTGATTTACAAAATGAGTTGTAGTGATGATAGAGTTTCCATTTGTTGGCACTGAGGGTAGAGGGTAAGCTCATGATTAACATACCAAGCATGCCTTTGGTCCATCCCTTGCTGGTAGATATGAGTAGTGGAATGGGATTTAATAACTGCTTCCAATTTGCAGTTATTGGCAGAGTTTGTTAATGAATTTGGCTTACAACGTAAGTTAGTCACTTAGAGCCCTGAGAGACACTGCTGGTGACTTAGTTGTTCACTCCACATTACATTCCTCCCCCACACTCTAGATTTTCAGAAGTAATGTCCTTTGTTAATGCTTTTCAGGAAAATATGCATGCATCAAAAATAAACAACCTTAGACTTCAATAATTGTATCTCCATTTTTAAGCAAATAGACATAGTCACAAATATAGCAGTGAACTTTAATCTATTACTGTTTCAGTAAAATTATTTTTTTCTGTAGCTTTTACATATTTGGAAAATGACTCATGGATTTGGATTAAACTCTTCCATACTTATAACTTCATATATACCATAAACAAATCATTATTTATTTCATTCTAATTGTTTAGTCTTTTGTTTTCATCGTAATAGTGTTAAATTCTTCTGCCATTTTGTAGTTTTGTATACTTTATCATCTTTCTAATCTTCTTCCTCTTCTTTCGGCTGCTCCTGTTAGGGGTCGCCACAGCAGATCAACTGTTTCCATTTCTTCCTGTCCTCTGCATCTTGCTCTGTCACACCAACCGCCTGCATGTCCTCTCTCACCACATCCATAAACCTTATCTTAGGCCTTCCTCTTTTCCTGTTACCTGGCAGCTTCATCCTTAGCATCTTTTTCCCAATATAGTCTGCATCCCTCCTCAGCACTTTTCCATACCAATGTAATCTTGCCTCTCTGGCTTTGTCTTCAAACCTTCCAACCTGGGCTGACCCTCTAATATACTTATTCCTAATCCTGTCCATCCTCGTCACACCCAGTGCAAATCTTAACATCTTCAACTCTGCCACGTCATGGATATCATTATTGCTTTCTGGAGTGCCTCCAGTTTAATCTCACTTGCAAAACAATCAACAAATTATTAGTATGGCCAAATAATTTTCTTCAGTTCATAAGATGAGAACTGTTATTTGCTTCCACCTATGCCTAATACTGCAGCTTTTTTACAAGCATCGTACACAATTTCAAAATTAAAAGATATATTATTTTAATGTCTTGGACCTGTGTGTGTGTGTGTGTGTGTGTGTGTGGGGGGGGGGGGGCTGTGTGTTCTGCTTTTGTCACTTGGTAACATGTTAAATATCACTAAGCAGAATATTAGCTATGCATGCTACATACCTTTCACAAGTCAACAAAACATTTCACTTTATCATAATAGTGGTCATCGATATAAAGCAAATCCACCTGACAGGATTTAAACCCATGCATAACTCAGTCACAGTCTGACAAACAGAGCGTCATTTATTCAGGTATGTCATTGCAACTCACAGAGGAAAAAGTGTCCAAAGATGATCCTTGTAAAGGACTGCCATTAAAGGGTGGAAACAATATTGTACAAAATCCCACTTTCAGTTGATTAGAAGCATGCACTCAGTGCAATTAAATGAAAAATTCCTATCATTAATACATTGAACCTTGCCATCTGTTACAGAGAACATAATCCTCTTGCATGTTAAGTTTGTGTTGTTTTGAATGCTAGATTTGTTTACTGACCTGCAAGGATTCTAAAGTTTGGTGTGCGACTAATGGCAAATTCTTAGAGAATGCTTGGGCATTTTCTTCATTTTTTGTTATATGATAATAACTAGCCTTAAAACCAGAGGGTAAAAGTTCACACAGACCAACCATTCAGTAAAAAACTTCAAGAAATTCCTAGCCAAGTTAGAGATTTCACTGTGTGATACATTAAACCTCTTGTAATCCAGGCCTATGTGACATATTAAAATGACCCCTTAATGACATCAAGTGTATCATGTACATGGCTTCTGAATGTCCATGACTTTTTTACTTTTAATTCTTTATGGTTACATTCCAACCAAGAAAGCCAAACCTCACTAGCTGTGGACATGCATGTTTCTGCCTTTTTCTGACTTCAGCACATTGTAAGGGCATAGTTTGGTTGTACTTCAGAAACACAGGGTATTTAAACCCAGTTGATGCCTGCAAAAGTTAAGATGCCTACAAAAACATCCCAACTAACATTAAACTAAAGGGTAAAAAGGTCATTACTCTCTGTTCATTGTTGACCAATGATGGCATATGGCAAATATCATGCAATAGATAATTTAGAAAAGTTGGAAAATTGTTTTATAAGCCATTTATGCCCACATGTGTTTATGTGAGTTTTTCAACTAATTACACAAACAAAATGGACAACATAGAGATTAAAATAGGAAAGAGGTGGAATGGCATAAACAAGTAACATGACAACCATGTAATGCTACTTTATTGTTTGGGACATTGAAAACCTCAATCCCTGCATTTGTTAAAATTATATTGTCAACAATATACAACTTCATATGGTTACAGGTATTATGACCATTGCTGGCAATGAAGGCTGTGCATAAAGTCACCAACCTCATATAATTACTGCACAAATTATAAGTATGTAGGCCACTATTATTCCATTCATTCTCTTGTCATTCTCTTTGAATGTGGGTTTCAATGCTGTTTCCATCAATGTGAGTATCAAAAGCAGAGAAGTTTTAATGCTAAGTCTGTTTTCATTGCAAGACTGTTGCTTTGTTTAGTAAATGTGAAATGCGTGCTGCAGTGTTTCTGCTATAAAATTTGAAAGAAAAGTTGTGAATTAAATCCAAATATCTGTAATCATTGTAGAAGTAAAGCATAAGACAGTATGCATACTGATAGATTTGAACAGTGTCTGTGGCAAATGATGAGAAATAACCAAGTAATGGGACACTGCTGGAATGGCTGTGTGTGTATGTATGTGAGGGACTGTGTGGGGTAGGGGGAGGGGCAGTGGGGGTAGGGGTGGGGCTACGTGGGCGGGGCTGCATGGGCGGGGCTCTGGGTTTTGCACCCCCCTGGAAAAAATCCTGCGGGCTCCCTTGACAGCATGTGACATCCACAAATTTAGGGTATGTCACACTCACATTACTGTTTATCAACTACGCATCACTCACTACCTATGTTTGTAGTATTCTTATCCATGTATCAGCATATTTCAAACACTGTAATGATGGTCATTAATTATGTAATAAGTAGACTGAACCGAAGAACGTGATTAGCTTTGTACACAACAATTATAGAAAACAGAATGTAGTTTCATGTGAAAGAAACCATCACAGGTCTGCAAGACATGTTGAACTGAAGTACATGCTGGAAATTGCCAACAGTATTCAGAATCTTGAGACGGCAGACACCCACTCATTAATAGATTAGGCAGGTTATGTACAACATAATAGTAAATATTACACCCTGCTAATTAAACAGCAGTAACAATACAATCAAATTATACATAAAATATTCCAGGTAAAAGCACTATGTCATCTACATACAGATCCATGTCATTTAGGTTATGACTTAAAAAACTGCAATTATCAAACATATCCTGCTTATAACTCAAAGGGCAACATTTAAATTACATCTATGTTATTCACAAGAAATCAATGATTATTGCATTTGCTTTGCAGATGCATTATGGTAGTCTGACATTGATATTTGCATGCATGACTCTGCAAGCAAAACTGATGTTTTAACTATGTTATGAGTGTTACTGGGGAAAGCAGTGTTGAAAGTTATAACATACCTCTCTCCCTCTGCTGCTTCTCCAGCGTATGCATATGCTCAATCAGGTGAATATATGATGTTCACTAAGTACAAAACAACATTGAGCATTACATGTCTTCAAGACTTAACATAAAATACAATTTTACATTGAGTTATTGCTGTGTCACTCTTAATACTGTGCACACACATGAAGGTTACTGTATTCATACTGGAGGAACCGGGATTCCAACATACAACTGTCACCTCTGTTTGTACTACAGCCTTGGTAGCTATCTGCCTAGCTCATCCATCTTGCCTATGACTGCATGTATTGGAGAATGTTGAACAACTCAGCTGTATGACTAGGCAGAGAACAATTAAGCACATGGATTTATGCTTCTAAATTACAGGATGGGCACTGTTAGTGTACAGCCCCCTGATTTTGAGTATGTATTTGTGAATACATTCTCATACACATCATGGATTTCTTGTGATAATGGCTGTTTGATGGGTGTTGTTCCATGCTATTAATCTGAATGATGATAGCCTACCTGTCCAATGACAACTTCTGTTGTGTACACCTCATGAATGAAACAGATATGCCTGTGTGCTCCTCTTTGATGTTTACCTTGTAAGCTGTCTTCCTGCACTGATGCTTCCTCTAGGTGTTTTGTATATGTTCATACTGGTATACCTTAATATTATATAATCCATGATGTTCAATGTGTACACCTAATGGGTCATTTCCATTAATTGTGATCTATGCTGCTGTAGTGAGGCAGCACATGAATGTCAGTGCTTACTCTATGTACTTATGTACCTGTGGCTTGTCACAAGCACATAAGCACATATAGTAAACACTGACTCAAAGGTGTGTGGGTCAGACACTGCCATGTTGCCTGAGCTAGGACATGTGGCTGCATCCTCTATCACCCATGCCTATTTCTTCACCCCTTGTGTCCTCCTGATCCTTCTCTGACAGCTGTGATATGTCGTCTTCAGACATCTGGGGTTCTTAGAGTAGGTCACCCACACCTGTAGCTGGCAAGCCCCCATGTTTTGTTGTTAACATGTTGTGTAGCATGGCACATATAGTAGTCATCTGTCCTGCCTTTTCAGGTGTATATTGCAGTGCACCCTGGATGTGTCCAGACATCTGAATCTTGATTTCAGCATGTGAAGCACATCCTCAATAGTGTTTTATGTTGCAGTATGTGATATATTGTATGCATCCTCAGCAGGGATGGATGGGTCTCTGTATGGTGTCATTAGCTATGACTCAAGTGGATAACCAGTCACTTGTTGGTAGGAAGGAGATAACACATATGTTGTCATCATGCATACTGTTGACAGGTGTGGATGTTAATTATATCATAGTTACGGTCATGTACTTACCAAGCAGTAGTCCCTCAGGGATTTCACTGTATTGGAAAGAAACCCTCAGACCACTTTCCTTCAATATACAAGCATCACAGACACTACCAAGGTGTGTCACCATGATATTTGTTATGATGCCATCTGCTGAGTACACCACCTGGCAATTCAGTGATGTACAGTTCTGCTTCAGGTACATTAGGGATTTTTAGATAGGACTGCGGGTACAGACTATTGCACCGAGGACAAGAGGAAAGTTGGCAATGACATAGTAACAATGCATGGCAGTTCTTCACTCCATAACTGTAGATGGGAAATGGATCTACTCATCTACGTTGTCGCACATTGCTAGAGGATGTGACTGGCAGCTGTCTGGGATACTCCTACAGCATCTCCCATATTTATTTATTTATTGACATTTATTTACCAGGAAAGTCTAACTGGACACAGGTGCCCTTTCTCAGTGGAGGCCAGGGAAGAAAATCTCCAAGGTATCATATTTAATGCCATCAATATTTACGATAACAACTTTTTCAATTCAGTTTCAGTGAATACACAGCAAAATAGTCAGTATAATAACATTTGTATTGCTATCCCTAAACATTAAATTTATAAGCCTTATACTGAAACTTTACAGATAAAAGAGTGGTGTATAAGATAGACAGGTGTAATTTAAGCAATACAATAGAGTGAAGTATTAGAGGAGATAAGCAAGTCTGAGTGTTAACAGAGAAGTAGTGATGGAATAGTAATTTGATTGTGCTAATGAGAAGTAGGTATAGTAGTTTAATAAGTACAATAACGTGAAGTATTTGAAGGGGATTAGCAGGTTAAGTGATTTAGTCCTAAAGGGAGGTATAAGAAAGTGATGAAGGATGGTAGGAGCAGCTATGCCCCAGATGAGGAGCAGGTACAAAGCCAGGAGGCAGAGAGGAAGTCTTTTAGTAATGTTTTGAAAACATGGAGATGTTTGATCGATCTGATTGATATAGGAAATTTATTCCAAGTTCTAGCTACACTATTGGAATAGAAATTGACCCCAGCAGCCCTTGGTGGTTTACAGATGGTAAGCAGTTGTTTATTATTTGACTGAAAGGAATGATTTAGAAGATAGTACTGGAGTAGGGATCTAATTGCTGGGCAGGCAGATGAGGTATGGCTGTTATGGGTTAAGGTGAACTGAGTATAAGATAGTGGGTCCTGTAAGGATTGTTGCAAGAGAATCTGGTAGCTTTGTTATAGCACTGTTCAAGTTTAGAACTAAGTGAAGCTTGTAGGTTGGTCATGATAGGGGCTCCATATAGCAGACAGGGTAAGAGGTAAGTGGTAGCTAGAAATACCTTGGCAGAGTCTGTAAGGAATTTCTTTACTCTATGCAGGGTGCCTAGTTTTTGATGTGTTTTCTCGATGCTGTTGTGGATATGTAAATCAAATTTAATATTGTTGTCGATTGTCATGCCAAGTAGTTTTCTATGTGTGGTAACTTCAATCATGGCATTATTTTAGGAAGACATTTTAAAGTTGTTTTTTTCCCCATGGGAATGGGTTTTTTTGAAAAAAAAAAAAAAAGAGAAGAAATTTTGTTTTTTTGTGGGGATTTAGTATCAGATGAGTATTCCGTAGCAAACTTTCACTAGAGTTAAAAGCTTCTTGAATAATTCTCTGAAGATGTATTAAGTTGTCACAAATGCATATTAGGGTACAATGATCAGCATATTGTATGCGGGAAGCTTGCTGAGAGGATTTATGGAAATTGTTAGTGAATATATTAAATAGCAGAGGGCTGGGAATGGAGACCTGTAGCATACCAGTATTGACGGGAAGGAAGGGAGAAAAAGTGGAGAGTCATTTAACAGACTGGTATCTATCAGTTAAATACTTGTTAAAATATAGTAGTGCAGGTTGTGCTACCTTGAGGGGAGACAATTAGTAGAGGAGTTTTTGGTGAAAGACTAAATCAAAAGCTTTAGATAGATAAAAAATAGAGAGGAAACAAGTTTGCCTTTGTCTCTGACGTTGTTATTAGTATCTGTGAAAGTTAATAAGACCGTGGTAGTGCTGCGGGTAGGTATAAAACTATACTGTGTGGGGGTCAGGAGCTTTTCCTGAAAATATGTTAAAGAAGTTCCTTGGGAATGCACTTCTCTAGAATTTTTGACAAAGGGGATAATATGGTGATTGGTCTGAAACTGGTTGCATCAGATGATGTTCCTACTTTAGGAAGGGGGTTGATGAAGACTTTTTGCCATAGAAAAGGAAGGTATGATTCCTTGACAGCTCTGTTAATTAGAAGAGACACAGGACAGGCCATATAATTGGTAGCCAGCTTGTAGTCTTCTGCTGGGAGATTATCTACTGAAAGAGAACAGGGTTTCAGTTTACAAAGTAGCAATTTAATGTAGGAGGTTGGGATGGATTTTGGGGTGAAATAGGTGGTGTTTCCTTTCTGAGTTGTTGGATTGTTGGGAGGAATATTTTTAGTAAGGGCTTTAATGCTTTCTATAAAATGTGTGTTAAACTGAGCAGCTATTGCAGAGGGAGTATTATCTGGGCAAGATTAGGAGCATTTGATGTTCTAGATAAATAGAAGACCAGAATTATTTAGGGTTGGAAGGGTGATTTAGTAAGGGGTTACTGAAGGAGATTTTCTCATCTATGATAATACGTCTTTTAGAAAGGTATGTAGTTCTTTAAAGCGTTGTAGGTTTAATGGAGATTTATAGTTTAACCATTCTTTCCAAGTGCTATCTCTTTCATACATTAAGTGTCTGCTTTGAGTGAATAACCATGGAGTATGGTTATTTTTTATTTTTCTTGTTCTAGTTGGAGCCAGATTATTGAGGATTTGAAGGATAATTGTCCTACGTTGAATAAATAATTGCTTAGACTTACTTTAGTGTGCTTTATGAAATCACATCCAACACTGGTGAGCTGAAATCTTCCTTCAGCATGATGCACTGTCCACAACTTTCTTTTGGAATCCGGTCCACCTCTTCAATCCTTTGCTCATAAAAATGTCTTAATTACTGTCAAAAGCTTGTCTTATATCTAACAATAATAAAGCTGTGCCTCCTCATTCTAACCAGAAATTTCTCCACATTTAAATCCTGTACTGTCAGTTCTTCACTCAGTACTTCTAATAAGAGACTTTTAATCTTTTAAGCAGCAAGCTTTGGGAAAGTAATTTTGTTAATCTACACTTCTCAACAGTTAACACCTTCTTAATTAATAAAATTCTAAAATCTTTTTAAAACATTTGATTCCTTTTACAATGACAGTGTACTTTGTTTTCCCTTGGTACTTATTCATTAACCTTTTTCAGTACTCCTTACACCGCATCACTCCAGCTAGTCAAAGTTCCAACCCCATAATTATTCCTACCTATATTCTTATTAGCTCTTCAAATCACTTGCAACATTTTTTTCTAGACTTTCAAGTATTCTATTATCTTTGCTTCTTAAATATTCATTTTATTTTTCTGTCTTTGTATACAGTTTTCTACCAGAAAAGTACCCCCTTTGCCCCCTGAATTCCATATATTGAATGTTAATAATTAGAACATTCTCTTGAGAAATTATGACATATTTTTTCAGCATAAACTAGTTCAATCATTATATATCTATATTACATTCTTTGTGGGGTTTGGCATAATGGTTATTGTGTTTACTTTATAAACACAAGTTACAGGGTCTGATTCGCACCCTTGAATGAAAATTTACTTAACTTAAAATGGCCTGCAAGGGCAGCTATCCTAGTACATACCTATGAACCTGTGTGTCTTTCATCATGTTCATTATACTGATTCCTAGTTACAGTCTGTCTTATTTTAAGAAACTAATTGATTGTGTCCTATTTTATAATCAATCCACTGACTTGATCAAGTATAAACTTTCAATGCTGACCTCCAGTCATGGCTACCCTTAGGCCAATTGTACCTACTGGGCCAAATAAGGCATCACTCCCTCAGGAAGCCTCACAATAGGTCTTTATGTCTTATTTGGCCACAGATTTGTCTGAAAGACTCTATGTGCAAGAGATTTTCATATTGTAGTCTTTCTCCCATAATAGTTACAAGTCTTTTTAAGAGTGGCGAGCATTTCCCATTATGCACTGCTCTAGTGGTTAGCTTAGTATAATTAGTAACTGCAGCTTCATGCACCGTAAGCTGCTCATGATCTCAGAGTGGTCAGTTGCTGTTGCATATTGTTCAACAGGTTCCAAATACAAAACTAGTCATATTAGACATCTGGTTTTATGTACTGCTACAGTTACTGTCTCAGAAGATAACTAAGACTAGGCTTAATTTGAAGACTGAAAGAGATGTACTGTTCTCTTTTGCTTTTTTTGCTGACATGAACTTTATTATTGTTGCAATTGAATACAATTATATAAATAATTTTGAAATAGTCAGCTTTAAACAGTATGAAAACAGACAATAGTAAGTATTAAAAAAGAGAAAAAGAATGAAATCAAATAGGTATTATGAAAGAGAGGTAACTTCGGATCACTAACATTTGGATAAAATGTTACCAATACAGTAGTATGGCAGAGAAGTGTTGGCTGCAGTCACAGACTGGAACAAAATAAGCCCAGAAAAGTTTATCATGAGGTGTTTATGCTGAGTGGTGGGAGGGAGAAATGAACAGACACGTGATTCACTTGGATGAAAATGGTAAACCAGTAACAGGTTATAGATATTGTATAAAAGTAAAGCTGTCTTCCCTCATAGTAACAATGTAATATTTTAGAAATAGCATGTGATATAAAGCCTGCAAAATATGCAGGAAGACATATGCAGCAAACAAGTGTGATTAGCCTAGCAAAAATGTGTTTGCAGGACAACAAGATATGCTGTGGGTTTAAAACATTAGTAACAGATGGCTGTGATAATAGAGGCTTGCTGAAAACTAGAGGCTTGCTAAAATAGCATGATAAGCTAAATACATACAAAGAATCAATTGACAAAGGATCTAACAAAGAGAAATGGCTAACAGTGCAAAAAGAAATGGCTATCCTGTTACAGAGTACACCCTGGTCTTCCCAAAAACTGATAAGGAAACAGAAAACTGGTGGGGTCCACAATATTCTCAGAAATTGATTAAGGGATAGAAACTGGTGTGGTCCACAGTAAAGTCACAGATATGCCAAGAATGTTTCAAGAAGATTTAAACTCAGACTGTATAAAAAGTCACTACAAAAACTGGTTAGGAGGACATTTGATCACGAACTTAAAGCCATTTGAGGAAGTGTAGTGCATCTGTCAGTAATCCATGTTATAAAGAAAATGGTAATATCTCAATAGCAGTGTTTGGTAGATCATATTAATAAATATTATATTAAGTATGAATACAGTTGTACAGCATCGTAGTCTGTTGTTTGCTATTTTAATTAACAGTGGTGAGCCAGACTAGATTTGAATGTTTAATAATATATTTGTACCGGTCCACTATGACAAACACTTGGTTATCCTGTTGGCACCAACATCAATACAGTCAGTACTGACCAGCTTAGCGGTATCTATTACTTCCATGTTACTTTAAAGCCAAGATTTCATCTCCGCATCTGCTCTAAGATGTTTCACTATCATTTTCAACAGAGAGGGAATTTCCAGCTTTTGGTTTCGGTCAACAGCCTAATCACCTGTTAGCCATTTCTGAAATACGGTAAGCCTCTTTCTGAAACAGCATGGATGCCATGAAAAACTTAAGTGTAAAATGCCCACATACTGTGGGAATAGACTTAAATCAAACACCAGATAAAGGTTGGACTTTACTATGCCAATGGCATGAACAAGCCAGCAGTGATGTTAAAAATAAGAAAGCATTGTTTGGTACTAGCAAAAGTGATAGAGTTTATCTTTGTAATTGAATACAATGTTATGATCAACATTTGCATAAATGTAGAACACTTGTTGAATGTATAAACTATGGGGATAAATATCTTCAATTCTGTATAACATGTCATAAAACTGTGTTGCAAAAGATAGCAGAATTTATACAGGATAAGTTAGATATGGCATGTGAAACAAAAGGTCATTTTGTAGTGCTGATCTCCACTTTTTATAGAGAATTTCAGTCATTTTTAGATAAAAACAAAAGTAGAGTTTGGGGAAATGTTTAAGACTTACTGTCTGCAGTGGGATGGCATTACTAACAATAAGGAACTTTCAGACAAAGAGTAGGAAGACTATTTAAGAAAGATTAATGAAAAATAATAAATGGTAATGTTAAAAAAGCATGACTTAGAAGTCAAGAAACATGCACAAGATGTTATTGCCATTTTGGAAATTTTGAAGCAGCAATACCTGCCACCACTAAAGCTCATTTGGGTGGGGGAGATGAAACAGAAACACTTACACAAGAATTAATTGAAGGAAAACAGAAACTCCTGGAGGCATTAGCTAAAGAGGGAGAACTACAGATAAAAATAGAGGAATTACAAAAACAATTACATGAATGTAAAGCTTCAGAGGCAGATTTATAAAAACAGTTATAGGATCTTAAAGCTTCATGCCTCAGTGGAATGATAAAAAAGTTATTTTTTACAACATGTTAACATTTGAAGATTGGTTGTCATATACAGCTGGCAATGCATGGGATGATGCTTTAAAACAATGTTTTTAGTATGTATACCAAAATGTTACAAGACTTTCATAGTTGCTAAGGACTGTAATCTTGATTCAAAAATTAAACAGAATGGCAGCTGTGCTCTTGGCACATTTACAGGGACAACCTCTGACAATTAAGGTGCTAGAATATTTTAACATTACAGTTTCTGACATAATGTTGGAACAGGCAGAGCATTTTAAATTGGCATTTCAAATTGTTCACAACATAAATGGCAGGGAAATGGAAAGACTGGAAATAAGGAAATGGTTAATACATGCATTTTTGGAGCAAGAAAATGGAGTTCCAGGTGACATTAAATGTATCTATGATGAAACTACTGCTACATTAGAACAATATGTTCACAAGTTGATGAGAAGAAGGGTCATGACTGATGATGGAGACATTTTTAAACATACTTTCTCCCTCAGCACTGATGAAGATGGTTTTTAAATTGTAAGTGCATTAGTATGGGGAGGAGGTAGAGGCAGGTGGGGAGATGAAAAAAGGGATGGACTGTGAGCAGCATCAGCCCCTGTGGTTCTGGTAAACCCTGATGAAAAAAGGTGACATGTTTTTCTGTAAGAAACTTGGAGATGTCAAGCAAGAGTGTCCACATTACAAAAAGTTGAAAAACAAGCAAATAGCGAAAGGAATATATGCTTAGGAACCAGAAAATAAGGAAACCAAAAAAGAAAGACAAAACAAAAATTGCAGGATTATAGTATTGAGAGTCAAACATTTTTCTATAAGGCAAGGGGAAATTATGTAAAACAACAATATGACAATGATCGGAATGTCTACTCAGTGGAATATAAAGACAAGCTGTGTCTCAGGAGTTGCAACTTCTTTGTATGCAGCAGATGAGGATGATGACTCTCAGGAGCAGGAACACAATATTTGTGCCATTAGAGAAGTCCCCAGTAACACAGCGGATGATGAAGATTCACTATAGGGATGTGCCTCCCTGCCCAAATAGCATATTTAGCATCTTTAAAGAGAGGGAACAATGGTCGACCTTTGACAGATGTTTAGGTAGAGCGGATACCATAGAAAATGTCTTAATAGACACAGGAGTCTCAGTCTCTGTTACAAACAGATGGTTAAGGATAGACCTGAGAAAGGAAACTTTAATTTCAGGTTTCAATGGTAGTACATGTATTGCAGTAGGCAGCGAGCCTGTAGAAATCAGATTTAATCAAGACAGGGATCCTGTAACAGGAACATTTTTTATGCATCCCAGTTGTGGAACCACCATAATAGGAATGGATATTATGAGCAAGTTGGGAATATTAATACATTTTTAACTGCATTTTGCAGACATCAAAAGATGAAAATGAAGTGGGCAGTGACTGTAAGTGCATGACAGTACAAGTTAACTTGATAGAGAGTAAAGGAAACAGGGCAGTGCCACTGACAGATGAACAGAAGGATATATGGGACACCATAAAGCAAGAATTTTAGACAATATGGGCAAAATGTAAAACAGATTGTACCAGTCATGGTAGGAAGTGCAAGGAACTTCATCCCTCCTTTCCAAAAGCAGTATCCAATTCCAGCTGAAGTGGCAACCAGTATGAAGAAATCCATTTTAGAATGTGAACAGGCAAGCATAATCCAAAAGGGACATAGTCCAACAAATTTTCCAATTTGGCCAGTTAAAAAGAAAGAAGGAAGTTACCAACTGGTACTAGATCTCCAAAAGGTAAATCAATACACACAACCAAGAGTGCACCTGATACTGGGAGTCCCAGAATTAGCAGCTTGAATAAAACCAGAAAGTTAGTGGTTCACTGTGAAAGACCTGGCAAATGGATTTTTCCCAGTACCACTCAGAAAAGGGATTGGCCATGTTTTACCTTTACCTTTGAAAAGCAACAATATGCCATGATTAGATTGCCACAAGATTTTCAAAATAGCCCCATCATTTTCCATCAGATAGTGGGTACAATCTTATCAGACGTGAGCAAGAACAACAGGGCTATACATTACATTCATGATATTTTGATACAGTCAGATATGGTAGAACATCACATATGATAGCTAAGAAAAGTTCTAAAGGAACTGCAAGAGGTACTGTTTAAAGTAAAGAAAGGCAAAATACAGTTCATGTTACAAGAAGTCAAATTTCTAGGAACTATTATCAGACCAACAGGGAGGACCCCTTGTAAAAAGGGTGCAAGGAATTCTGGAGCTGTCAAAACCTTTGACAATTCCAGATTTACACAAATTCATGTGAATTATGAACTACAACTGGGAATTTTCAGAGGACTATGCAGCGGCTGTAACTCTCCTCTAAAAAATTCAGTCAGAACAAAAAGATGAATCAACTCTAAAGAGGAGTCGCATTAAAGAAGAGGCACTAAAAATCTCAAAGCATAAGTTAGCACAGACAACGGAGCTGATAGGATCCACCAATAAATTACCTTTTTTCTTACAAGCAACAGCAGGAAAAGAGGCACTTTCGGTAGTACTATTGCAGTCATGGCCTCAAGGGATATCTCCAGGAATGTAGAGATGGTTGAGACCGATTACCTTTTGCAGCCGAAAATTACTCCAGTGGAAAAGGGCTATCATCCCTGCATTCAGCGGCTTCTGGCTATATACTGGGAATAATATAGGCAGAATACTTGACAATATTTTTAGGGGTCATAGTACAATCTCTGCATCAAACAATAAAAACTGCGTTAAGTAACAGTGAGATGAGCAAAATTACTGAGGGGTTAGTAAAATTGTTTTTTTTTTCAAAATATCTGGCTACATTTAGTACTAGAGATGTACACAGAGAGACAGGAGACAAGTATTACCTATCCAATTTTATTGGATATGAGGGAAAGCCACATGACTGCATGGCAGATCTGGAAAAGGCATTAAAAGCAGATCATGACCACCACATTCCAACTGAGTACTTGAATGGTGCTCAATTCTGGAAGGACATGAAATATTATACTTGATTTCCAGTAGTGACCCTGAAAAAGGGAGATAAACTGATTCTAGTCAAGTTACTAGGATACATGTCAGCACAGAAGGCAGAACTGGAAGCTGTAAAGTATGTTCTGCAGCATTTACATCCAGTGAATATTTACAGTGGCAGTGCCTATGTGACAAATTCACTGAGACTACATATGGCAATGTGGGCAAGGAAAGGATTCAGTGACAGTGCATGAAAACCTTTAAAGCATGCTCCTGATTTACAGGACATATGGAAATTGATACAAAAGTATCAATTGCAAGGGCAATTCAGTATTTTAAAACTGAGAAGTTATCAAAGGACAAACAATGAAGATGCAAAAGAAAATGCTTTAGTTGATGCCAAAAGAAAGGAAGCTGCTGAAAAGAAGACCCTTTATACCCTGAAGAAACTGAATGGGAAATCCAGCTCTCTGAGATACGGTCCCTAGAGGAGAGGGAACAAATAGATGTGGATTTGGAAAAGCTCCATAAGGAGGAGGGAATACCAGAAGAATTAAAATAATGTGAGTTAAAAAACAATGGGGTAGACAGGCATTTCTATGTTTTTTAACCACAAAAAGGGCTACAATTACTGCACATTCCATATCAACTAGCAAAATAACTAGTGAGGCTTAACACCAGATTCTGGGATATATAGGGACAGAGAAATTATGGCCAGTAGTGAAAAAAAAGTATTGCAATTCAAATCTAGAAAAAAAAGTGTAAAGTAGTGCAGAATGAATGTCTGATATGTCTTCAGACAAATGAAAAATGCAAAAAGCCACAGTTGCACAGGATATCTGCAGCAGATGGGACATGGTATGCTATAAAAACTGATTACGTAGGGTCACTAACTCTGGCAAATGGCAGATATTACTATTTTCTGGTACTAGTAGATGTATTTTCAAAATGTGTGGAAACAATTCCAACCAAAGGAATGACAGCCAATGTGACAGCAGAAGTACTATGGAAAAACGGGTCTACTTCAGAAGACTGGCGAACCATAAGACTGAATCCCAAAAGACTGAAAATTCAAAATACTGAACACATTTTAAATTCAGGGGGCAAGTCCCTCTGCACCCCTCATGTGGAAGGGCTGTGCCCCCCACACCCCCTGCTAACAATATATACCAACTCCAAGATTGAACAACAGTGGAGAAGGGGCAAATTCCATCATTCAGTATTTTGAATTTTCAGTCTTTTGGCATTCAGTCTTTTGTTTTTTTCAGTCTTATGAAGTAGACCCGGAAAAACATATTTTGTCACTGAGGGTGGCTTTTTGCATCTGTCTGAATCAGACAATGGACGACAGTTTGTCAATAAAATGATGAAAGAATTATGTGACATGCTGGGAATTCAACAAAGATTCCATGTACCATATCATCCACAATCTAAAGGGATAGTGAAAAGAATGAACAGAACATTAAAGGACATGTTAAAAAAGATGCACATTGAAAAAGGAAATGATTGGGTAAAACATTTACCTAACATTCTGATGGGAATCAGATCAACACCCAGTAGCAAAATGGGCATATCCCCATTCAAGGTGATGACAGGCAGGAAGATGCTCCTAGGTTCCCTTTTGATCCAGAGGTCCAAAGCGAGAGGCTACTGTTGGAGGCTGCAAAGCATCAACAATGGATGAAAGTCTGCAAGAAATATGCCAAGGCATAGCCAGACAGCAAGCATTCCATTTATAGAAAAAGGTTCCAATATTGCCAGAAAAAGGAATCATTCAAATTGGAAGCAAAGTCATGATAAAAAATTTACTAAAACTGGCAAGAACCTTTTGAAGTAAAGGAATTAATTTGCCTTTGGTCCTAAAAGTAAAAAAATGTAAAGAAAAAAAAGCCTAAGAAAACCATGGTGGTACATAGAGATCAGTGCAAAATAATAAAACAAGGAGAGCAGAGCAAGGTGGATAAATAATGATCAATTTATCTCTTTTCTAGATGCCAATTTACTGGTTTGGAAGAACAAGAATGGCAGCTCAACAAGGGAATACACCATTGTTGATAAAATTCCAAAAAAAAAGACATGGAAAGAAAAATCAACATAGTTATAATAATATACATTACAGGTTTGGTGCAAGGGATGGCAATACAGTCAGTACTAAAAGAGACAAATAAACAAAAAGAGAAAGCCTCAGCATGGATGCCTGAATTTAATGTGTTTACAGTAATGCAAATGGCATATGCAAAAATAAATAACATAAGCAAGAGCTGGGTATGCACACCAGTACCTACAGCAAGGGATAGGGCAGTCCTTACAGCAGTCCCTATGTTATTAGAAGAGACATTGCAAATTCTTAGCAGGAATTGGTTTTGTGGGAAAATGGGTAATACAGAAGTTCCAATATTAACAGATATGCACAGTTCCAAAATATATATATATATATATATATATATATATATATATATATATATATATATATATATATATATATATATACAGCAAACAGGGACAAAAATGGTAGGAAATAGCAACTGTAATAAAACATTGTCTAAAGAATGTTTTAATATGAACATGAGAGAAATAAAAAATTACAGAACAGGGTTGACAAAATTAATACATTCCAAGAGACTATTAGAGGTAACACAGTTGGCAAAAACACAATATAGTTGGACGGACTGCAGGGATTGTCATCCAGAGAATAGCAGTAATGCTCTAATACAATCTGTACAATAAAGAATTATAGGAAATACAGGTAATGATGACAAGGGTGTAAATACATGTTTTTTTTTCAAACAATCAACTTAAAACAACAAAGATGATCCAATAGGTACATTATGTGAGAGAGAATACTACATTTGTAACACAAAAGCATACAAATGGCCTCCCACGGAAAGGGCAGGAGCCTGTTTTATGGGATATGTAATACCATTAATGGGGATCCGTCAATATGTTCGAAGCTTCACTACTTCAAACCCCACTTCACCGAGTCTACTTGTTCGAAGTAATGAAACTTCAAACATTGATTTCGGCAGTCACACTACAGCGCAGAATGGGAATATTCCCTTTTCCCCACTGTAGTGTGATCTTGGAGTTGGTATATTTAAGTGGGGGAGGCACAGCCCCCCACATGGGAGGTACAGGGGGGCTTGCCCCCCTGCAAAAACATGTTTTAGTGTTTTTTGGGGGGGGGAGGTAGCCCGGGAACTAGACTTCAGCGAAAGTGCACATTCATTTAAGTGGACTTTCGCTGAAGTGTAGGGTCTACTGCGCTATTTCAAAGAAGTGTATTTTCGATGTAGAGCAGTAGACCCCATTAATGACAACAATAATTTTTTTTTTGCTTATTATAACATGTATGTACATTAAAATCTGTATCGATAAAACTGTTATTGTAAATAACGTAACTGGCAAAGAAAAGCACATAAACATTGAGGAAATGCTTTTGTTGTAAAAATTCACATTTTTGATTTTTAAAATAAAAGGGGAATTGATAGTGTAACAGTAACAACATGATATTTTAAGAAATAGTATGTGATACAAAGCCTACAAAGTTTGCAGAAATTAATATGCAGCAAACAAGTGTAATTAGCTTAGCAAAAAATGTGTTTGCAGGACAAGATATCCTGTGGGCTTCAAGCTTTAGTAACAGATGGCTACAAAAATAGAGGCTTGCTGAAACAGCACGATAAGCTAAATACATACAAAGACTCAATTGACAAAATGGATCTAACAAAGGGAAATGGCAGTGTAAAAAGAAATGGCTATCTTGTCACAGGGGACACCCTCATCTTCTCAGAAACTGATAAAGAAACAGAAAACTGGTGAGGTCCACAATATTCTCAGAAATTGATTAAGAAATAGAAACTGGCATGGTCCACAGTAAAGTCACAGACATGCCAAGAATGTTTCAAGAAGATTTAAACTTAGACTTTATCAAAAGTGACTAAAAGAACGTGTTAGGAGGACATTTGATCATGAACTAAGAGTCATTTGAGGAAATGCATATCTGTCAGTAATCCATGTTATAAAGAAAAGGTTAATGTATCAACAGTAGCATTTGGTCAATCATATTAATAAATATATTAAGTACAAATACAGTTGTAGAGTGTATTAGTCTGTTCTTTAATATTTTAACAGTAGGAACACTCTGACTCAAATCTATTGCAGGAGTATCCCCACAGGTCTAGCTTGCTGTTCTGGAGCCTGGTTCTTGTCCCCTGATTTTGTGCCTTCCTCAAGGAGGTAAAAAAAGGAGCAGACCTGGTTTGTTCTTCCCCATTTACAGTTTACATTTGTAAGAAGGACCTGTTAAAATTTGTACCACACATGGTGTGTTAAAGCACTTCAGTTTTAACACCAAATACAATATTGGCATTCATTTCTGAATGCCAGTATTGCACTTAAGACTGATCTGGATCTCTGATCACACCCCCTAACACTTTGTGCTTGGGCAGTTGCCCCCTTCACCCCCACCCTAACTAAGCCTCTAGGTATTATAATTTCAGAATCACATAAAAATAGAGGGATAAGCAGAAACGTAAAGCTAGAAAAAGGTTTGACTGTATTGGGAAGGAACTTTGGGAGAAGTGTATTATAGAAAGCTAAATAAACTGTTGCCATTCTCCTAGGATATGGCCATAAAAGATAGGCATGTATTAGCTGACTTACATGGTTTAACACATAATTAAATAAATAAAAATAAACATTCAAAATACTTATCAGTGGGGTGGTATAAGCAATGCCATTTCTAAGTAGAGACATGAGAGTATTATTATTTGTAGTAGTAGCAGTAATAGTACTAGCAGTAACAGTAGTAGTAGTAGCAGCAACAGCAGTAGCAATAGCAGTTGAAGTAGTAGTGGCAGTAGTAGCAGTATTAGCAGCAGTAGCAGTAGTAGTAGGAGGAGAAGTAGTAGCATTAGTAGTAGCAACAGTAACAGTCATAGTAGTATCAGTAACGGTAGTAGTAGTTGTAGTACTTGTTGTAGTAGTAGTAGTAGTAGCAGTAGTAATAATATTTTTATTTGTGGTGGTGGTGGTGATCATTCTCAGGAAGTATAGAAGTGTTCTGTAGTTTTATGGAAACACATTGTAACAAGGTATGAGAATTAACTGGATAAGGAACTTCAACTATTCAGAGCAGTTTGAGGATGTGACTAGAAGCCCATGAAGGAAAATTGGGTAATATAAGTTGAGAATATGTAATGGATGCAGGTTAGAAACTTTTCACCCCGTCTTCTCACAACCATTAAGCACACCCTACTGATTAATGTTTCCAGTATTTCCTGGTATCTAGGAGCATCGGGCATTGGAAGTGAGAGGTGGGGACTTTGATGTCAGATTTTACCAGGTTTCATGTTTCAAAATGAACCTGCTTCTTAGTAGTATGGTCTGCTTGGTGTTGTCTGCAGCATCTCCCAAAGACAGCAGAGTGTACAGGAACTTAAAGGAAAACTTCACCTCAGAACTAAAAAAAAATGTTTTTTTTTTCCACTCCATCTTTGTTTCCTGACCTATTCTAACACTGGGTGGGAGGGTGGCCTAATGGTTAAGGTGTTTGCCTTACAAAAACAAGGTGCAGGGTTTGAGTCTCACAAGGGATAATTGTCTAGGCTTACAATGACTCGCAAGGGCAGTTAGCCTAGTACTAACCTATGAACCTTAAAAAATCACTCTGTGTGTTATTTGTAGTTTTAGCCTGTTTTCCATAACATGGCTACCAATGGGGCTTGATGTATCAATGTGATCTTGTTCTCCCTAAACCCTTTCTCTTTCCCATAATACTTTGTATAACTCATGCCAGATATAAGGAAGTAACTTTGAATTCCCATGCCATTGACATATAATGGGATTTGGGAGGGTCACTGTTATTTTGTTTGCCTTCTCTAAAAGGACTGTTTCTTTTCTGTCTCTAATCATCCTCATTTATGTTTGGCTCAGACCTTTTTTTACACTATACTTAAAAGTTATCCAGCTACAGCCAGAAAAGTAACTAAATTGCTGGTCCAGTGTTTTCTTTTGTAGTTCAACAGCAAATGATAGTTCCCTCCCCCCATACTACTGAAGAGGTGTTAAAACTGTCACTGCACTGAGAGACCCTTGCAAAATCAATTCTTTTTAGACTACAAAAGAAAACACTGAACAAAGGCCAGCAATTTAGTTACTTTTCTGGCTGTAGCTGGATAACTTCTAAGTATAGTGTAAAAAAAGGTCTGAGCCAAACATAAATGAGAGTGATTAGAGACATAAAAGAAGCAGTCCTTTTACAGAAGGTAAAGAAAATAACAGTGACCCTCCCAAATTCCATTATATGTCAATGGCATGGGAATTCAAAGTTACTTCCTTATGTCCGGCATGAGTCATACAACGTTTTATGGAAAAGAGAAAGGGTTTAGGGTGAACAAGATCACATTGATACATCAAGCCCCATTTGGTAGCCATTTTGTGGAAAACATGCTAAAATTACAAATGAAGCACTTAGAGTGATTTTTATGTGTTAAAATAGGTCAGGAAACAAAGATAGAGTGAAAAAAAGTTTTTTTTAGTTCTAGGGTGGAGTTTTCCTTTAACTTACAAAGATATTTTTAATTATTTTCTTTATTCATTTAACATTTGTTAACTAAAGTAGAGCATTGATTCACCTACACTATTTTCAAACTCAGCACTGTGAAAATACAGACAAGCAAACAATACAAGAGCAACCATGCAGAGAGGTATACGTCAATATAATATGTAACATTAATAAGCACAATCATAAGTAGATGTGATATACAACAATTCAGTCAGTAAAATTGGTAAGAAGAGTATCTGTACACTGACATCATTTCTTATTAATATGTTTCTATGATGAAAATAATGCACAAAGAAAAAAGCATTTGCAGTATGTACAATTGCTGGGCATGGGATGTGAAGAAGAGCAAGGTATGAATTAAATGAGGGGGTAAGAAGGGAAAGCAGGGAGAGTGAAAACAAAGAATAAAACAGAAGTGCCTGGAAGGGATGAACAGGAAGTGTGCAGCTTCTCATACCCAGTTTCAGGTGAACAGTGCAGCACCATAGGACTTTGGGTACATGTGTACTGGTAAACTAGTGTGTACTCACTCAGCTGTTAGAGCACCATGTAGACAGAGAACCTCAGTGACCCATTAGACAGGCCTTTAATACTGTGCCTGAGTGAGTTAAGCAGAACCTGGGAGAGAAACTACTGGAGATGTTAAACCTGGGGGTAATCCAGGAGTCCACAGTAGTTTACTTATGTTTTAACACTTATTATGACAGAATATAAGCTAATAAAAAATGGTTTCATTTTTAGTACATAGGAATAGCATATAATCCTGATACCTACTATGAAATACTCTTAAGTCTGGGATGTCCGCATGGAGGAATGGTTGGGGAGATGGGGAAGTCATATGAACAACCCCACCAAATGGCCCAAATTGGGCCCTGCAATTGCTAAGGCTGGCCCTGTTTCCAGTGTTCTATAATTCCAGGGTGGCTCATCTTAGCGCCTTCTTTGCAAATAATAGCTTAATTACTACACCCCTTTCCCATTTTGCAGCTCTCTTCCTCTTATTCATAACCTGTTTGGGGCTGCTTTACTAATCATAAAAAGCAGACTCTATGAGTAACCAGCTCACCAAGAAAAAATCAGCAAGGCTGAACTCTGTGATCAATGCCTTCCACGGGAAAGTACTGCTAGTGCAGTTACTAATTATGCACCAGCAGTAATTCTTTTCCTTTAGGAGGTTTCTCTATTCTTCATGTTTGTGTAACCTGGGAGTTATTATATATAAGTTTGGAGGTGTTGGTGGCTTGCTTTCCACATATGTACCCAGTAACTCTGTGATTGTAGAGAAATTACTTTCTGCACTGAGGATCATAGAGCAACTCTTTTCTGCATTGAGGAGCACTGCCCCTTAAATTTTGTATATTTCATGGTCTATTCCTTTGTCCCTAAAGCACCCTTAGTTGTCCTTTTTTAACCCCATTGTGTGCCACACCATTGTAACTCACTTAACAAAGGACCTGGAATCATGGACATGCACCTTCCCAATTTCTCCACAGCCAGTTTGGTGGACATGGATATCTTGAGACAACACAGCAATTGTCTCATGTTTACTGACAGCCATTTAATCCTTAAATAAACAGACACAGTATGTGAGATATATATATATATACAGAATGTCCCTGGAGGCCAAGCACTTGCATACAAGAGCACAGAATAAAAATCAGGTTGTCAGAGAGACACGCTGCACTGACCACACAATGTATGTACCTCACACATATAGCAACTTATGCTGAGGCACTTATTTGCAATCTTCCAAAAGCCCAAAGATCCCCCAGAGACTCCACCTGCAAAAATTGTCCTTAGCAAACCAAACAACACTCAACAAAAGCAACACTACACATACAGTCACACCCAGTGGACCTCAACTAAAAACCCCATAAGGCAAGCCAACGCACTACCTTGGACTGTAGTCAAAGGGGATTCCATTGTACAAATTACTGATGTCCCACTCACCAGGCTGGACAAAAAGAAAATAATGGTCAGTTGCTTATTGGGAGCCAGGATATGCCAAGTTATGCATGCACTCAAGTTACTGCACTACAACTACCAGTATGACTCAGTCATAATCCATTTAGATGCAAATGATCTGAGACATACCTCCCTAGACTATATGAAGAGAAACATTAGGGATCTCTCAGACTATGTGTCACAGGCTAGTATGTGCCTAGCATTGAGCAGCATTCTATCTTTACCAAAGATGATGCCATCTTTGTCAGCAAGGGAGGATATGGTAACAACCTACATTGCTTTACCAGGGATGGTCTGCACCTCTCCCCTCTAGGCTTTCAAATATTGGCTAAAATATTGTCCTCCACTACACAGCTTTTTTAGGCAATGCCAAATTGACAAACCATCCAACATAACAAAACAGAACTTCATCATCATCATCATCATCATCAACCCCCTTCTTCCCATTTTTTACAGAGGGTTGGGGTGACAAAACCTATGTAAATCTAAAGGTGTTACTCCTTAATGTTAGGAGTGTAAACAAGAAGCTCTCTCTTCAAGTTCTCTTCAGACTGGAGAATTCAGCCATCTATGCAGTTACCAAGACATGGATTAAAATCATGAAGAGTACCCTGTTAGTGCAAGGCTTTAGTGCCTTCTACATGTTTAAAGCAGCATCTACCCAGACAAGGACTAAAGGTGGAGGTGTTTCAATCTATATCACTAACAAACATACCTCTAGATTGGTTATATTGGATGACATGCTAGAGTTTCTCCATGTACAGATTATCATAGACAAAGTCCCATACCATATACTAGCCAGCTATAGCTCACCCTCTATGTCCCAGAAAACCCAATAGCTCATACTTACTCCAACTGAAGACTCTCGCTGTTCAACCAAATACCATACTCATGGGGGACTTTAATTACCCCTTTATAGACTGTGAATCCTAAATGACCGCAGATTTGCAGGCACAGAAATTACCAGGCTTTGTAAACACAAACACCCTAGATCAGATAGTGCACATGCCTATGAAGTACAAACATATTGGACCTGGTACTCACAAATATAGGAAAACACTGCACTACATCCAGTGTCATGTCCTCTCTGGTATGGTTGTATCACAGAGTGGTTTCTTTTGAAATAAAAATCAATTCTGCAACCCCATTAAAAGTTGTAGCAGTTAGGAAACTATTCCAAGGCAACCTGTCTTTTATTAAGTGGTAAACTCTCAAAATTCCAAGCCCCTCCAAACCCAGA
The DNA here is from genome assembly GCF_019279795.1 of Protopterus annectens. Lineage (NCBI taxonomy): Eukaryota > Metazoa > Chordata > Ceratodontiformes > Protopteridae > Protopterus > Protopterus annectens. The sequence goes on from NC_056745.1 coordinate 438,187,056, forward strand.
AAACACAACAGCCTATGCAGAAGTGGTCACAGAAACTCACTCTGTACAACCATCTCAATAGTAGCACAGAGGCTACTATAACTAGTAGAAGTAAGCCCAAAACAAACTCTAAAAACAAACCACCCTGGTGGAATCTAAAATTAAGCAGGTTGTACAACAAAAGAAAAAAGTCATAGCTAAAATTAGGAAGAGTAACACCGAAAAAGAAAAAAGTCTGTCATCAAACTAAATAAGACAACTAAAAAGGCTAATTAACTCCAAGAATGTCAATTTTGACAAAAACATAGCTTCACAAGCCAAGGACAACCATAACACCTTATTTGGTTATGTAAGAAACCTCAAAGGTAGTACATAACAGTGTACTGAACTGGTTGTAAATGGAGCCACATTCATGAAGCTAGGAGATATAGCAAATCTACTGACTGACTGTACCCCCCAACTCACCCCAGCCACCGCAAGAAATACAATATAACATAACCCCTCCAACTAGCAATAAGAAGCAGGTCCTAGATGCTCTCTCTAAAGCAAAGAACACAGCTTTGATGGACCCCTATAATATCCCAGAAGGTCTCCAAACTAACCTGAAATATGACTTTTTAGGACTACTGGAGTCTCTATTCAGCTATAGCCTTTGAACTGGCTTTGTGCCATGGGAATGGAGGACTGCAATGGTGATCCCTCTGCACAAGGATGTACCATCAAGAGATAATGGCAACTAGAGACCCATTAGCCTGACTAGTCTCATATGGAAAGAATTATCATTGAAATGATTAACAATGACATAGGAAACCTTCAAACAGTAGACACTACAACCCCTACATAACCTAGTGGTCTTCTTTGAGAGGGTCACCAAGGTAATAGGCAAGGGCAAAGTGGTACATACTGTCTACCTTGACCTGGCTAAGGCATTTGATACAATACCCCATTCAGGCATTGTAAACAAGCTCACAGAATTAGACATAACCCCTATGTAACATACTGGATAGCCAGCTGACTCACAGGTAGGACCCAGGAAGTTAGGCTCAGAGATGCAACCGCCACAAAGAGGTCTGTCATTAGCACAGTCATTCAGTGCTCTGAGCCAGGTCTGCTCCTCTTTGATATCTACTTCTCAGAAGTTAATGCCAATATCTGACCAAGATTGCAAACTAGGAACAGGCAAAGAATCCCCCCCAAGACACTAACATCTTACAGGAAGGTATAACACAAACAAATGACTGATGGCAAAGCCATGACTTAAAACCCGTTGCCAAGAAATTAATAATAGTACCTTTTGGGAAGTTGGCCACTTTGGGAAACCACCTCTTTGATAAAACATCCCTAAATGTAGACCCAGCAATCAGTGATTTGAGGATCCACAGAGATAGCAACCTAGCCTTTGATCAGCATGTGTCTAAGGAAGTAAGAAAGAAGCTCTATATCGCTCAACTTATAAGCATGGGCATGGCATGTTGGTCCAGGGAAGTCATCATGCCACTGTATTCGGCCCTTATCAGACCCATCATTGAGTATAACACCCTTTTAGGTATGTACCTGATCAAGTACATGGCAACAGCCGGAACATCCACAGAGGTTCCTCACAAAAACAATACAGGGAGTAAACACAATATCCTACAGAGATAACCTCAAAGCCCTATCGCTATACTGTTTCCTACAGACTGCTGAGGAGTGGTCTATGCCTGGCATATAAGACATCCTTGGATCCCACTCTGATGGACCTTTTGCATATCTGCAAAATGAATAGCATCAGAGTTACTTGATCTATGGAATAAAACTTTGCTTGCAACATAAGTAGGACATGTTGGAGGGACATGTATGCATCTCAGAAAATTCCCATTCCCTGGAACAGATTTCTTATCCATGTGAAGCAAAGCCATTCCCTGACCCTATTCAAGGGTAACATGGACCAGTGGATGGGAAACCAAAAATTCACCCCATGGTATGGCACCTATGTCTATGATGGGCAGAGGCAATCATACCCTAGCTAATATACATCCTTTAAAATAACCTCTAAGGCACAATAACTCATGGGATACATTTATGTTGCATGGCTAGGCTTATAAAGGTCCTAGTTACACTAACATACACCTATAAACCTATGAACCTAAAAAAATTCTGAGACTTACATTTTTTGTTTGGGTCATTTCTGACAACTGTTTTTTGGGGAGTTGCTTCCTTGTGGAACTGTAACTCTGCTCAAAGTGGAAGACATGTTCAGTTATGGCCTGATACATTAAATTTTGTTTGTTAAAAGTTTGTTAAGAAGCACTCTGAAACCAATATGTTGCCAGATATGCCACTCCCCTTATCTATATGCATAAAAATCATATTGAACTGCTTGAAGTTATATTTTTCTGTTCTAATCCATCCCTGAACCACATATCTTGCTTACTCTTGTAAATCATATCTAAAATCTTATTTGCTTTTACTTTTTTTTGCAAACAATGTCCTTCTAATGTCATTAAATCCACTCTTTTCCTCATTTTATTACAAAATACCTAGTCATCCTAAATGACACTCCATGGCCTTTTCTTTCGGTGTACATGTACAGTGTATTTATAATATAATAGTGGGTATGATAAGTTTTATTATGAAGACCATTTCTTCTTGAGTTCCAGAAGTGTTGCTACATGTATAGTTTACCCTCCTTCAACCCTGTATGGAATATGGTTCTATTTATTGTATGTACTCTGTATTAGATATAAAATTTTGGAACAAAAATGGCATATATTACTAGAATAGTAATCTATGTGAGTACTCTGCCTTATTCTAAAATGTTGGAAACATTGAACTTATGTTCAATTTAGTACAGGTTTAAGAGAATCGATTTACTCTAACCCCACAGCTGTATATATAATGAAAGTTTTGCCAGGAGCTGCAATTCATAAAAACAGTTTACTGATACATGTATACAGATGCTGTAAATTGTGGTCTAACTATTAAAATATTTTATGCGAGAGTTGTTAAATTATAAAATGGTTACCCAGGGAGTTTAGAAAAGCTCGAGCTTCAACATCACTTAAGACAAAAAAGTCTGTGTTAACATTTTCAAATTCAAATCTTTATTTGTAGGACAAAACGTCCTTCCTAATTTTTTTATATTTATTCATGTCTGTTAATGGGCGGCCAAGGGGGTGCAGTGGTTAGCATTGTTGCCTCACAGCAAGAGGTTCTCCGGTTCGATCCTCGGCTGGGGTGCCTTCTGTGCGGAGTCTGCATGTCCTCCCTGTGGTCGCGTGGGTTTCCACCGGGTGCTCCGGTTTCCTCCCACATCCCAAAAACCTGCTGCAGGTGGATTGGACACTCTAAATTGGCCCTAGGTGTGAGTGTGTTTGTGTGTGTGTGTGTGTGTGTGTGTGTGTGTGTGTGTGTGTGTGTGTGTGTGTGTGTGTGTGTGTGTGTGTGTGTGTGTGCCTTCTGTGAAAGGTTGGGCACTGGGCTGGCAACTCAACACTGTAAAACTCCACTGCCAGTCATGAGCGGACAGGTGATCCACTGTGGCGACCCCTAACCGGGAAAAAGCCAAAAGAAGAAGAAGATTCATGTCTGTTAATGATAACTTTGTGTTTCCAGCCTCATTATTGAGCTCTACATCCACTTACTTCCTTACAAAATTAGCACCAATGCATATCAGTCTTTCCATCAGATTACAAAAAAGTTGCTGTCAGTGCAGTGCAGTAAACGAAAGTATTTCCTAGGCAAACTAAGGGCAGACCTGATTCCAAGAATGCATATGCTAATAAGGATAGAAAAGCTAATTGTAGAGTCTGTGCAATTGCACCCAACTCCAAAACACTACATGTGTAGCTGATGTCGATGCAAAATAACAAACCTTTACTGATGGAATATGTCGATGTATTATCGCAAGCATTCAGTGGAGGTCACATTTTCTTGAGCACAAAACAAAAATATCTTAAAATTTTGCAATATTCATCTTCCAATTTTGTGAAAAAGCTGCAATAATGAATTATGCTGAAAATGCACTACAGTAGGCCAGAGTTCTGCAGGGAATGCTGGATGACAATCTCTGAATGCATCCTAATATCCACAAACAACCATGGCTTGTGAGCCAGGCTGATGTTAAGCTAGATCTCTGATCAAGAAGTAAGACAGATACAGATTAGATAGACAGCTGGTGCAGGCTGTATGTGGGATGTGTGCACCCCACATATCTTCATCTAGCCTGCTGGTAACCCAGCTCCAGTACAAACAAAGGTGCATCTGAGCTTTGGTATAATTTCCTCTGGGAAATTCCAGTAGCACATGGCTGATATTGTAGGGGTGTCCCAGACAGCTGCTAGTCACATAATAGGACAACTCCTGTCAGTTATGTGCAACACATCAGATGAGTTCATTTGCTTCCCCTCAATACAATGCAAGTGTCAGGTTGCCATGGAAGGTGTTCAGTGTCATAATCAATTTCCCCAAGTACTTGATGCAATTGATTTCACACATGTGCCAATCAAGATGCCTTGTGGAGTAGGTGTAGAACTATACTTTAATAGAATGGGATGGCCATCAATCAGTAGTCAGGTTGCATGCTCAGCAAATGGCCTCATCATTAACCTGGTGGTAACGCACCCTGATAGTGTGCACAATGCAGCTATATGGAATGAAAGAACCATAATAGCATTGTTCCAACAGGGCAAGACCCCTGAGGGGTTACTAGTTGGACAGTATACCCAATATGTTTTCACTTGGTTTAATTTCTCCAAGAACTTTGGGCTTCTAATACCATAATGGGAATGGGCCCCATTTCTAAGTCAAAAGTATGATTAAAGTTCATGTTAGCCAAAAGTGCTCTTTGTAGTACATGCAGTATGACCAGAACTGACTCCTTCTGCAATTCATACAGAGTTACATGTATCAGTAGCATATCTAAATAAGACTGTGAATTTTTTTTTTTATTAGACCCATTACTCCTCCTACTATTGGAACTGTCTGGGTATCCTTCAACATTACCCTAATTTCTGCCTGCAAATCCTGGTATTTTATGACTTTGTGTCTCTCTGTATATAAGACACTGTAATCACTGGGTGTAGCAACTTTAATAATCAATGCTACTTTTGGCTTCTTTTCATGGACTATTATATCTGGTTTTCTCATATCTGTTTTTTGAACTGTTGGTAATGGGTGATCCCATGTGATATAAACTTCATCATTCTCTGTAATGCTTTTTGACTCATGCTACCAATGCTTCTCAGCTACTTCAATACTGTAATGTTTGCATAATCCCCAATGCAACAATCTTGCCAGACTATTATGCCTTTCAGTATACAGGCCACCTGCCATTAGTGTATCACACCCAGCGACAAGATGTGCAACTGTTTCCAGCTCTGTTTTACAGAATCTGCATTTGTCTATTTCTTCCACATGTCAACAAGCATATTGAGGGTCATGCTGCTTAACACTAGGAGCCTTAATCTGAAAATGCACTCATTGGAGGCTATCCTTGCACTGGAAGATGCCAGTGTCTGTGTGGTCATAGAACCTTGGTTAAGAGCTGCAGAGAGCACCCCTGCCTTATCAGGCTATACCTCATTCCACACATTCTGACCCCAAAATGAGGTTGTGAGGACTAAGGGTGGTACAATCTCTATCTTCATTAAGGACAGGCACACCTCCAGACTGGTTTGCCAACATGATGCAGTGGAACTACTCCAGGTGCAACTGACAGTTGGCAAGACACCCATCCAAGTTATAGCCAGCTATAGACCCCCCCTCCATGACTCAGGACATCCACTCTTCCTATCTGGATCTACTTGGCTTCATCAAGGTACGCCCTAACACCCTGATCCTTGGTGACTTTAACTACCCCACCATAGACCGGGTGAACTATTCCTGCACTAATGCACTCACCCAATGATTCCTTGACTTCATCAATTCTTCACATAAATCCTTCATCATTTTAATGACAAACTGTGGTACTTTGTCTGATTCTATCACCCTGGGCCACCCCTAGTGACAAAAAATGTTTTTCCAAAGTGCTTCTGCTTTTAGTAACCAAACAACGCAGAAAATAAGAATGAAAAACACACCAAACAGCCAGTAAGTAGCAGCAATTCTCCTTTATCTTCTCAAGACCTGGTACCTCGGCATCTCGCCTTCAATGGGTCACAATACATTACAAAAAGTAACAGTCTTTATACACAAATCAATTACATCAATTATTCAATTAATTATACAATTAACTTCAAAAATGGAGGGAAAAAGATTTTTTAAATTATTATTTTGAATAGCTTATATATTTTTTTATATATAAAAAATATCCCAATGCATTAACTAATTTCCCAAAAATACTAAAAACTTCATTTATATTAATAATTAATAATATATATCTCTCATAATATAATTTCTTATAATGTGTGAATTATGGAATATAACATATAAAATGAACATTATAATTATATTTTAATAGGTTCAACAATGAGTTGATTCTTCAAATACCTAATTCTAAGTTCAAGCCAAAAGGCCTTAATGTATTAAACTTCAGAATCATCCTTGTTTCAAGTTCTAACAATTTATCACAAATATTGTCACCCTTAGTGCAATGAGGTTTGCCTAATATGCTAAATTTTAAACAATCAGGTTTTCCCTCATGTGTCTCACAGAAGTGCTTCGCAACCGGACTCAATGCGCTTGAATTCTTAATGTCTCTTAAGTGTTCTAAGATTCTCAGTCTTACCATTCTTTTAGTTTGCCCAATATACCACATATTATGACAACTACACCCTAATATATAAACAACACCACTGGATCTGCAGTTAAAATAGTGCATGGGGTTATGGTTAACATTATTAATGGATCTGATGTTAATGATTCTGTCACAAATACTACAAGAATTACATCTAAATGAACCAACATTGACAGCATAATCCGTTCTTTTGGTACAAAGATTATTATTTAATATTTCTTTTAAGTTCTTTCCCTTTTTATATGAAAATATGATTTTGCGTGGAAAAAGCTCACCTATGAGCTCATCCTCACTAACCAAGTACCAAAACCTTTTAATTAGGGAAACAAATATTTCAGAAAAAGCTGTATATTTTGTTACAAAAAATATATTTTCAACATCATTATCTTTCTCAACCATCCCTGAAAATTGCCTATGAAATTCCCTAAAGCTTCCATGTTTGTTCAAAACACCATTCATATGATCCAATAATAGTTTTTCATCGTAGCCCCTATTGTTCAATCTCAAAAATACCTCTTTTAGCTCATAATTTAATTCAGATACCATACTGGTATGTTGGTGTATTCTTTTGAATTCACCATAGGGCAAAGCTTTTAGTAAATGAGGAGGGTGCATGCTGGACGCATGCAAAAACATGTTTGCTGAGGTATCCTTTCTATAAGGCCTATACTCAATCTTATTGTTGCTTATGAATAAGGTTAGGTCCAAAAAATTAATCTGATTCCGATTGACCTCATAAGAAAAAGAAAGACTGTGTTCATTATCATTCAATTCTTCAAAAAATTCACAAAACTCATAAATATCCCCTTTGCATATAAATATCAGGTCATCAATGAACCGTTTGTACAAGATAACCTTATTTTGAAAGAATATTGTAGGATAAATGAACTTTTTCTCAAAAAAATCCATGTATATTACGGCATAATTGGGAGCATAGGCAGCTCCCATTGCCGTTCCTTTTTTTTGTAAAAAATATTCACCATTAAATGTGAAATAATTATGGGTCAAACAGAATTCTAAAAGTGAGATCAAAAAATTAGTTCTGGGACCTTCACCTAACATGTTAGAAATCGCATCAAGTCCCCATCTAATGTTAATGTTAGTATATAATGATTTAACATCAATAGTCACCCAATAATAGTCACCATCCCATGTTACCTTCTGTACTTCATTTATTAACTCTTGGGTGTTACTAATATGAGCACTAACCCTATTGATGTAAATTTTTAATTGTGAATCCAGGAAAACATTAACATTTTCCAAGAAAGATCCAATCCCCGACACTATAGGCCTACCAGGAGGCTCATTAAGATCCTTATGAATCTTAGGTAAGGCATATAGTATGGGTGGAACAGGGTCCTTTATGTACATTTTATTAACATCAACATTAGAAAAGAATCCCAATCGTTCTCCCCTTTCCAGAAGATTGAGAAGTTCCTCATTGTACGATTTAAGTGGGTCCCTACTAAGTTTAATATATTCATCACTGTTATGAAGCAATTTGTTAACCATAACACAGTAATCAGATTTATTTTGTATCACCCAATTTCCCCCTTTGTCAGCACATTTAAATATATAATTATTCTTAAGTTTCCTAAGATCTTGTAAAGCCAGCCACTCTTCTTTTGTAAGGTTAAATTTCTTCTTTTCTTTACAGAACTGCTTAAACATCAGTTCAGTTTCCTTTAAAAGAACTTTCTGAAACACCTGAATGGCTGGCACTGATATGGTAGGAGTAAACCTATTTTTCACATTTCTAAATTTAGGCATTTTTAATCTACCATATCCTGTATTAAAGCTGACATTAGAGGGAACATCAACATCACATTTAATAGAGCAAACATTACTTTCTCCAAAAATATTGTTTTGTTCATCATTTCCTTCACTTTCATCATACTCATAATCATATATGGACATGTTTAGCAAACTATCATCAAATTCACTAACATTAAGAACCCCATCTTCAGTTTCATTTTCAGTGACATTAGAAGCATTAGTATTGACATCCACTTTACAATATTTTTTAAAGTAAACTCTTAGCAATAGTTTGCGAATAAACACTTTCACTTCTAGATAAATATCAGCAAATGAGGGAAAAAAAGTTGGAACAAATTTGCTCCCCTTATTCAAAACATTCCTCATGCTGTCACATAATTGCAAATCAGATAAGTTAACACATTCAAGAGAGACAACATTGTGATAAGTCCAATTAGATATAGTAATGTCCAAACCTTCATTTTCATTTTCATTTATAGCGATTCCGACCCTTTCTACCATTTCTGCCATTCCGCCCCTTATTGTAGGTCTCATTTTGAAAATTGGCATCTTCCGTTGAACTTAAGTTGGGCTCTTCACTCGAAATCTCCGCAGTATCCCTGTTGACCACTCGATTAGGTGCAGTAGTTCGAGCAAAGGAAACATTTTTTACACTGTTTTCCTTTTCAGTGGATGAAATGAAGAAGCGGACGCCGAGTAATTTCGGCGCTTAGAACTACGTGTCCAACTCCGCCCCCTAGACTGTCTACGCACAGGTTCACGCTGCCAATTGAAAATGATGCCTGTCTCATAATCTTTGATATCCCGGACCAACTTGTTGCGCTTCCTTTGCACAACATCTGCCTCTAGTTTAGTCATTTTTTCACTGATGTTAACCATCTGAGCTCTGTAGTTGACCTCAGTAACAAGCTCATTTTGCAGAGTGGAAATTTCAGATTTCAACTTTTCGTGACACTTTTGGTTGCGTTTAATAAGTATTCGCAACCAACCTATAGTGCATGTAAGTGAAGTTTGTTTCCACTCTTCCAGAAGATCACCTTCATCATCTGAAAAAGGTGCCGCAGGCAGTTTATCAATACGTAAGCCCCTCGGTGTAATATTGAGACTTACATATTTTTCCAATAAACTGGTGTCAAAGTATAAAGCGACTTCCTTGGCCATAAGTTTATTCAGCTGGGCAAAACGACCATCAGTATCCGCATTTTTCCCTAGACTCCACGGGTCATGGCTATTGAATCTCTTATCTCGCTCCATTATCATATCTTGAAACAACATAATATTCACTGCATTATGCATAACGCTCCGTTCGGAGCCTTCAGTACTTGACATCACTCAAAGGATTCCAACAATTCACAATTCACAATACGAATGTCATTCAGAATAACCTCCAGAAAACACGCTGCAAATACGGCTTGGATCCAAATAGTAACCAAACAACGCAGAAAATAAGAATGAAAAACACACCAAACAGCCAGTAAGTAGCAGCAATTCTCCTTTATCTTCTCAAGACCTGGTACCTCGGCATCTCGCCTTCAATGGGTCACAATACATTACAAAAAGTAACAGTCTTTATACACAAATCAATTACATCAATTATTCAATTAATTATACAATTAACTTCAAAAATGGAGGGAAAAAGATTTTTTAAATTATTATTTTGAATAGCTTATGCTTCTGCTTTTACTTTGGCTGTTACTCTTTTGGTAGGAATTGCTTTAACCCATTTTGAAAATACATCTACTACTACCAGCAAATAGTGATATCCACCTTTTGCTGAAGGTAGTGGCCCTCCATAGTCAATTTGTATAGCATACCATGGCCCATCTGCCATATGTACCCTGTGCAACTGTGGCTTTTTATATGTTGCATTTGTCTGATGACCTATCAGACATTCATCCTGCACTACTTTACACATTTTTTTCAGATTTGGATTCCAGTACTTTTCTTTTATTACTGGCCATAACTTTTCCAACCCTACATGTCCAAAACTTCGGTGGTTAAATCTCACTAGCTGTTTTGCTAGTTGATGTAGAATGTACAGTGAGCATAGCCCTTTTTATGTACAAAAAACATAGAAATGCCCGTCTGCCTCATTGCTCTCTAACATTGTTGCATTTCTTCTGGTATTCCCTTCTCCTTTTGGAGCTTTTCCAAATCTACTTCTGTTTGTTACCCCTCCTCTAGCTAGAGACCATACTTCAAAGAACTGGAGTTCCCCTTCAGTTTCTTCAGGGTATAAAGGCTCTCCCTTTCAGTGGCTTCCTTTGCTCTGGCATCAGCTAAAGCATTCCCTTTTGCATCTTCATCGTTTGTCTTTTGGTGGACTCACAGTTTTAAAATGCTGAATTGTCCCTGCATCTGACACTTCTGTATCAGTTTCCATATATCCTGTAAAACAGGAGCATGCTGAAAAGGTTTTAATGCACTGTCAACAAATCCTCTCCATGCCCATGTTGCCATATATAGTATTAATGAATTTATCACATAGGTACAGTCACTGTAAATGTTTACCGGATGGAAATGCTGTAAAATGCATTTTACAGCTTCCAATTCTGCCCTCTTTGCTGACATGTATCCTGGTAGTTTGACCAGAATTGATTTGTCTCCCTTTTTTAGTGTCACTATTGCAAATCTAGTGTAATATTTCCTGTCTTTCCAGAATTGGGCACCATCCACATATCATACACAGTTGGAATGTGGTGGTCATGCTCTGCTTTTAATGGTGATTTATCTGGCTTTTCCAGATCTGTCATGCAATCATGTGTCTTTCCTGGTTTACCTTTGAAAGGTTGAAAATCATATCATCTATCGGCCCGTTGAGTGAACCAAAATGACAAATTCTGTATGTCGAACGTCACGGAAGTTCGAAACTCAGCAAATCGAACAGCAGATTTGCTGAGTTTCGAACTCCAATGTCAAACACAAGCCCCCCTACAACCCCCCCATGTGGGGGCTGCACCCCACATCCCCCCACTTTAATATTCTAACTCTGAGATTGCACTACAGTGGGGAAAGGGTCCATTTCCCGATTCCCACTATAGTGCAATCTGCACCCAAAATGCCGAATCTGCAATGAGCGAATGTCACTGTGCATTCACTCATTGCACATTTGATGCATTTATTTTCGGCTATACGGAAACTGGAAAACGTCCTTTCGAACAATCTACTTTTACACATGTATGGTATGCACATATAAAGGTAAACCAGCTTTCCTTCATATTGAATAAAATTGGATAGGCAATACTTGTCCCCTGTCTCTATGTGTACATCTCTTTAATAAATGTAGCCAGCCATTTTGAAAAAACAGTCTGACTAACCCCCTCAGTGATTTTGTTCATCACAGTGTTTCTTTTCAGAGTTTGCATTGTCTGATGCAGAGTTTGTACTATGACCCCTGAAAACATTGTCAAGTATACTGTCTGTTTTATTCCCCAAGAAATGGCCAAAAACTGCTGAATGCAGGGATGATAGCCTTTTTTCCACCGGAGTCATTTTTCAATGGAGAATGTAATTGGTCTCAATTGTCTCTTCATTCCTGAAGATATTCCATGAGGCCATGATTGCAACAGCACTACTAAAAGTGCCTTTTCCTGCTGCTGTTTGTAAAATAAACGGTAGTTTATAGGTGGGAGCTATTAGTTCTATTGCTTGTGCTAACTTATGCTTTAACATCTTTAGTGCCATTTCTTCAATGCAACTCAACTTTAGAGTCTCTTCATCTTTTTGTTCTGACAGCATTTTATAGAGGGAGCTGCAACCCCTGCATAATCTTCTATAAATTCCCTGTTGTAGTTCATGATTCTCATGAATTTCTGTAAGTTTGGAATTGTCAAAGGTTTTGACAGCTCCAGCATTCCTCACACCCTTTCTTTACAGGGACTTCTCCCTGTGGGTCTGATAATAGTACCTAGGAATTTAACTTCTTGTGACATTAACTAGATTTTGTCTTTGTTTACTTTAAACCCTGCATTTGCAGTACCTGTAGAACCTTTTTTTAGCTGTTGTATGTGATGACATTTACAAGTTTATTAAAGTAGATCATCCAGTCTTAGCCACAATAGTGAGTATTCCTAAGATACACAAAGACATAGAAGACCCCCCGTTTAGGCCGATCATATCGGGGAGTAAGTCAAAAACATTTCCTATGAGGAAAGTTATTGATACATATCTTAAACGCATTTATGGCAAAATTCCACATATAGCGAAAGATTCCTGGGAATTTTTAAAAAGTTACCCAGTATATTTATCCTACAAAGATTTAATATTTGTGACTATAGATGTCATAGACCTCTTCTCATGCATCCCTAAAGAGGAAGGACTTAATGCCTTTGCAGGTAGTATCAGAAAATATGCAGACATACAGTGGGATACTATTTGTCTTCTTACAGACATGATGTCACTGGTCCTCGATCACAATTATATACTCTTTGAGGGAGAGTTTTTTAGACAAACCAAGGGAGTGGCTATGGGAGCAGCTTGTGCTCCCATATATGCTAACTTGGTTATGCTCGATTGGGAAGAAAGTACTATATTTAAGAGCCCATATATGAGACATATAAAATATTATTCTAGATATCTTGATGATATTTATTTGATATGGGATGGAGGAGATTCACAGTTGGAAAGTTTTTTTGAATATATTAACAGTAGCAACACTTTCTTGAAATTCACTTCTACAACAAGTAAGGAAGGTTTGGCTTATTTAGACACTTTTGTGTCCCGAATTGACAAACAATTCAGCTCCAGGATATATAGGAAAAGCACCTTTTCCAACAATTATTTAGAATATTCCAGAAACCATCCGAGGAAGCAATTTACGAACATCTATAAAGGGCAACTCATTAGAGCAGTTAGGATGACATCAGTCTATAAGGACATGTTGGAGGAAGTCGCATTCATTACTTCATTATTTAAGGATAGAGGATATGATGGTAAGGTTATGTCCAACATCAGTAAATATGTTGTTAAAGAGTGGGGGAAAAATACATTCCCCCATTGGGAGAAAAATATAACATCAGCCGAGACAATGGGATACATAATTCAGCAGATAAGAAGACAGAGGTCACCAATTTTGATAGGACATGTATACTGAAATATGGAACACATACGGGTAAGGTCAAGAAAATCTTGACTGATAATTGGTATATAATATCAGTAGATCAGGATATAGCCCCCATTTTAGGTTACAGCCCTAGGTTTGTTAATAAAATAGGCATCAATATTAAACTTATCTTGGAAAGGGGTTTCCTTACCAAGATGTTTACTTTTAGGAATACCACAAAATGTGGAACTTGCAAACAATGTTACACTATATTTCAGGGAGATAGTGTGATATTGGACAACTACAATCACACTTGTATTAAGTTTTGTGGAGGAAGTTGTCTAACCAAAATGGTAGTATACATTGCTCTATGTAGGACATGTTCAGGGTTCTACATAGGCAAAACACAAAGGAGTTTGAATAAACGCATTTATTCACATCTATATAGTATAAAAAGAAAGGATGAAAAAAATGCGTTGTATAGACATATTAAGAAATACAGAGACAAGCATTCTTTCAATTTTGGTATAGTGGACATAGTGCAAGTCAATCAAAGAGGAGACAATTTCAACAGCCTACTTCTGTATAAAGAATTATGGTGGCAAATTTACACAGACGCATCTGCTCCACCAGGTTTAAATGATACAATTTCTATTAAACCACTATTGGCCATTAAATGAGATTATATATTGCATATATTTACATTTTTAACATGAAAAAATTGGTTATGGTACTTTTGCACTTTGAATAGATTTTTATATATAACGTGGCAACCTTCTGGCAGGTACAATCCTTTATTTAATTCGATGAAGTGCTTTTCGTTCAATGCAGTTCTTTGAACTTCTTCAGATGCATATACAAATACAAATTGATTTAAATATATGTGGTGTCTAATCAGCTGATCCTAGCTTGCCACAAATTAAAAGGGCTACACCATATTGTTAAAAATACTTGAAAATTTAAAGTGAAAACATTTGAGGTAAAAACATTCTAGATAAAAAGCATTCTAGGTAAAAAGTATTTTAGGTGGCAAGCATTTTAGGTGAAAAGCATTAGGGGCATCGCAGAGCAAATTAAACAGTTTACAATTCCAATTAATCCTGGTATATTATGAAATTATATGATATAAAATTTAAAATTCAAAATTTAAAATTCAGAATTCTTTTAAACCATTAATGGTAAAAGACAACGGCAATTAAGATTCCCTATGTCAATTATTCCTGTTTGAACAGCAGTAAATACATCTATCACTGAAACAGATGCTAACATATAAATTACCTACCTAAACTTTTAATTTTTAGGATAGGCATAATTGAACACATATCATTTAGTCCGGGCTCATTATATGCATTCAGATGTATTTGCCATATTAATTCCAACTTCTCTAGTTCCAATTCTGTTGGTCCACCCCTTATTTTTGGTACCATTTGGTCTAAAAAGAATTCTGAATTTTAAATTTTGAATTTTAAATTTTATATCATATAATTTCATAATATACCAGGATGAATTGGAATTGTAAACAGTTTAATTTGCTCTGCGATGCCCCTAATGCTTTTCACCTAAAATGCTTGCCACCTAAAATACTTTTTACCTAGAATGCTTTTTATCTCAAATGTTTTCACTTTAAATTTTCAAGTATTTTTAACAATATGGTGTAGCCCTTTTAATTTGTGGCAATCTAGGATCAGCTGATTAGACACCACATATATTTAAATCAAATTGTATTTGTATATGCATCTGAAGAAGTTCAAAGAACTGCATTGAACGAAATTCGCTTCATCAAATTAAATAAAGGATTGTACCTGCCAGAAGGTTGCCACATTATTTTCTTGGGTGTTTACAGTTTATTATTCGAGTTTGTAGATTTTTATATATATTGAGTATTGTTTTATATAGATTATTAATGGGTGTTGTCAGTGCGCATGTTATTATAAGCGTCATTAAGTTTGATTAATGTGTATATATTTCTTTAAATTTTTGTTTTGAATTTAAAAGGAAATGGCGCCAAAAAAGTTATTTAATGAGTTCACGAATTATTTAAGGTGTTCTGATGAAGCTTGTACTCATACAAGTGAAAGCGCTTAACCTGTTTCTGTGACTTGGATTTAATAAATTATTTTATTATTTTAAGTTTTTCGTGTCGTTTACAATATCATACGCCTTACATTGATGGGATCGTGATTTTATAGTATTGAGTGGAATTCCCAAGACACAGAGGAGTATTTACGTACAGTGGATTTGTTGTTTTTTGTTATTTTGGTTGCTATACTGTTCGCTTTTGTGGCTTTGTTCAGTTGTACCTCATGAATTCTGATCGGGAATCCTCTTTCAACTCACCACATGGTCCTGCTGACTGCGACTTGAATTTGGTTAAAGCCGAAATAACAGAACTCAGAGGTGAAGTGAGTCGGCTCACCTCTTTACTCAACCATTTTAGTAATATTTTTATTGATGCAGGTCCTGGGACTAATGAGCCTGATAAGTGTCTTTGTACTTCAGCGGCAGTTCACAGTAGTAATAACAATAGTAAGGTTTGTGTTTCGCATGTGGTTTGAGGGAACAACAATAGTGGCAAGGAGGATATCGGACTGTCTAACCTGTCTACTTACACTACGGATATACCTAACTGACAAGGAATATGCATGAACTCAAACCTTTCCGCTAGTAAAGGTACTAACACAGCAAATATTAAATCTCTTGACATTCCCAATGTTCCACTTTCAGGTACCCAATGTAGTAGCAGTAAACTGGGTACACCTGATTTCACATTTGACTTCTCTTTTGGTGATGGTGATGAGGAAGCTTATAGGATAGGCACCAAACCAAAGAGAATGAAACCGCATTATACATATGCTACTACAGCAAAAGGGATTATTAAGTCAAATGAAAATGTGGAAAATATATTGTCGGATAAAAATTTACCTGACACTAAGAGCAAAAAAAACTAACAATATACAGAATATAGATCTTTTTAAAGAGTTTTTAGATAAAATTGTTTTTTTGACAACACTCTTTCAGATACGACTGGAAATAGATTGCATGTATTGAAGGAAAAGCAGAAGGGGACTTTGAAAGATTTTGTTTATGACTTGGGTAGAAAATTGTTTCAAATTAATAGCATTAAATTAGATAATGCTTACCTATCTAAATGTTTAGAAATAAAGATTGTCCCTATGGGACTTAGATTTTTCAAATTTCCTATGGGCTTGGTTGTTACTGAGAGTATTATGCATGCATTTAATACATTGTTTGATCAAAGTGGATTTAAATACATGTCTTTACTTATTAAATTTAATGACAACAGGTTGGTTCATTTAATTCAAGAGGTGGAAGAATTAAATCAGATGATTAAGAATGATTTGCTTTTTTCCCAGTGGGAGAATTTGTATGTGAAGCAGTTTACTAATGCAGAACACAATATATTTAAAGTGTATGATCAGAAGATGAAAAAATTACATCGGGATTTGGACCAATATAAAAGGAGGAAAGCTTATTTGTGGGAAAAGAATTTCAACAAATATCCTAGCAAATCTAGGGTTGATACAAATTTTAGAGTTGACAAGAATTACACATTACAAAGTCAGAATGTACCTGAAAATTCTGATGATTTTTTATACACAGAACACAGAGGGAAGGAAAGACAGTGGACAAGAGGACACAGTAAAGACAACATTACCAATAACATCTCAGAAGTTAGTGAAGATATCTAACTATGAAGGCCATTTAGGAGAAAGGGATGATATGCTTGAAGTCACTGTCTTAGATGAAGGTATTATACAGGATGGTGTAACCTTCACTTACAAGAACTTCAATATATATAACTACACAGGATATCAACTTAATATTGGACATTTTGAATTGTTATCTAATGGGAACAAATATGTTCCCACCAAAAGGTTTAATATTGTAGATTGTATTTGTGAAGTTAAAAGATACGTTAGGAAATTAAATTTGGCCATTATGTTTAGGGATACTAGAGCAGTAGGTATATCACACACCACGACCAATATCTTACAAACTTTAAAGAAGAAGAGTACATATATACTCCCGATGCATCCTACCATTTCTATGTATGACAAAGTAGTGACTCGACAGATATATCAGTTGGACAAACAGTTAGCTGGGCATCATGACAAGTCCAATTTATCTGCGGAAGAATACAAAGTACTTCAGGAACTTAGGAATGCTAGAAATATCAGAATTATGAAATCTGATAAGGGAGGGGGTGCTGTTATATTTGATAGTCTATTATATACTTGTAAGATACATGAGTTGTTACATACTTCTGGGAATTACACCATGGTATCCCTTAATGAAATTAATATAGGATATAGAAAAATAGATATGTGCGTCGAGGAATTTTTAATAGACAATAGGTTGAATGATGACATTTACAAGTTTATTAAAGTAGATCATCCAGTCTTAGCTACAATAGTGGGTATTCCTAAGATACACAAAGACATAGAAGACCCCCCTTTTAGGCCGATCATATCGGGGAGTAAGTCAAAAACATTTCCTATGGGGAAAGTTATTGATACATATCTTAAACACATTTATGGCAAAATTCCACATATAGCGAAAGATTCCTGGGAATTTTTAAAAACTTACCCAGTATATTTATCCTGCAAAGATTTAATATTTGTGACTATAGATGTCATAGACCTCTTCTCATGCATCCCTAAAGAGGAAGGACTTAATGCCTTTGCAGGTAGTATCAGAAAATATGCAGACATACAATGGGATACTATTTGTCTTCTTACAGACATGATGTCACTGGTCCTCGATCACAATTATATACTCTTTGAGGGAGAGTTTTTTAGACAAACCAAGGGAGTGTCTATGGGAGCAGCTTGTGCTCCCATATATGCTAACTTGGTTATGCTCGATTGGGAAGAAAGTACTATATTTAAGAGCCCATATATGAGACATATCAAATATTATTCTAGATATCTTGATGATATTTATTTGATATGGGATGGAGGAGATTCACAGTTGGAAAGTTTTTTTGAATATATTAACAGTAGCAACACTTTCTTGAAATTCACTTCTACAACAAGTAAGGAAGGTTTGGCTTATTTAGACACTTTTGTGTCCCGAATTGACAACCAATTCAGCTCCAGGATATATAGGAAAAGCACCTTTTCCAACAATTATTTAGAATATTCCAGCAACCATCCGAGGAAGCAATTTACGAACATCTATAAAGGGCAATTCATTAGAGCAGTTAGGATGACATCAGTCTATAAGGACATGTTGGAGGAAGTCGCATTCATTACTTCATTATTTAAGGATAGAGGATATGATGGTAAGATTATGCCCAACATCAGTAAATATGTTGTTAAAGAGTGGGGGAAAAAATACAATCCCCTATTGGGAGAAAAATATAACATCAGCCGAGACAATGGGATACATAATTCAGCAGATAAGAAGACAGAGGTCACCAGTTTTGATAGGACATGTATACTGAAATATGGAACACATACGGGTAAGGTCAAGAAAATCTTGACTGATAATTGGTATATAATATCAGTAGATCAGGATATAGCCCCCATTTTAGGTTACAGCCCTAGGTTTGTTAATAAAATAGACATCAATATTAAACTTATCTTGGAAAGGGGTTCCCTTACCAAGATGTTTACTTTTAGGAATACCACAAAATGTGGGACTTGCAAACAATATTACACTATATTTCAGGGAGATAGTGTGATATTGGACAACTACAATCACACTTGTATTAAGTTTTGTGGAGGAAGTTGTCTAACCAAAATGGTAGTATACATTGCTCTATGTAGGACATGTTCAGGGTTCTACATAGGCAAAACACAAAGGAGTTTGAATAAACGCTCTTATTCACATCTATATAGTATAAAAAGAAAGGATGAAAAAAATGCGTTGTATAGACATATTAAGAAATACGGAGACAAGCATTCTTTCAATTTTGGTATAGTGGACATAGTGCAAGTCAATCAAAGAGGAGACGATTTCAACAGCCTACTTCTGTATAAAGAATTATGGTGGCAAATTTATACAGATGCATCTGCTCCACCAGGTTTAAATGATACAATTTCTATTAAACCACTATTGGCCATTAAATGAGATTATATATTGCATATATTTACATTTTTAACATGAAAAAATTGGTTATGGTACTTTTGCACTTTGAATAGATTTTTATATATATTGAGTATTGTTTTACATAGATTATTAATGGGTGTTGTCAGTGCGCATGTTATTATAAGCGTCATTAAGTTTGATTAATGTGTATATATTTCTTTAAATTTTTGTGTTGAATTTAAAAGGAAATGGTGCCAAAAAAGTTATTTAATGAGTTCACGAATTATTTAAGGTGTTCTGATGAAACTTGTACTCATACAAGTGAAAGCACTTAACCTATTTCTGTGACTTGGATTTAATAAATTATTTTATTATTTTAAGTTTTTCGTGTCGTTTACAATATCACACACCTTACATTGGTGGGATCGTGATTTTATAGTATTGAGTGGAATTCCCAAGACACAGAGGAGTATTTGCGTACAGTGGATTTGTTGTTTTTTGTTATTTTGGTTGCTACACTGTTCGCTTTTGTGGCTTTGTTTTATCTGAGCTGGTAATTCTGGAACTCCCGGTATTAGATGCACCCTTGGCTGTATGTACTGATTCTCCTTTCAGAGATCTATTACCAAACGGTAACTTTCATATTTATTTTTAACTGGCCAAACTGGTGAATTTGCTGGACTGTGTCACTTTTGGGTTATACCTACCTGTTCCCACTGTAAAATGTATTTTTTCATATCAGCTGCACCTTCAGCCAGAACTGGATACTGTTTTTGGAAAGGAAATAAAAAAACAACATGGCTACCACAGCTATAAGCATGAATTTATTAAAAACATGTGAGAAAAAGCAAAGGATAAGCACTTTCACGTATTTAATGCTTCTTCAGATCCATAAACACTGAATGCATTTCCAATTCTTATACCCTATACAATTAGCAAGCACCAATCAAATGTAAGCATTTGTAAAATTCAATAAAACTATTATTCATTTAAATGAATTAATTTGCTCACCTTCACAGCTGGCCTTAAAGAAACACTACCATTTATTCCAGGGTATTTATCAGCCTGTAACCTAAGTATCCATTGCAACTCTGCTTTCTTCAGCTAATTATTAAGATCCCCTCCCCTTATATTTGGCTATAGAACCTTAAAGAAAAACTTATGTCCTTTGTTTTCAGCAACATGCTTAGCCAGTGCATTTTTCATATCATTCTTATTGATGTCATATAAATGTCTTAAAAGTCTCTCTTTAATTTTTCTAATTGTTTTTCCTACATAAAAACAACAGCATGAGCTGCAAGTAGCTAAGTAAACAACTTGTGCAGTAGAGCAGTCTGCATAACACTTAGGTTTAAAAATAAAGTTAAAATGTGCATGCTGAAAAGTCTGTTCTTTAGCAATAACAGGGCATGCTTTGCAGGTCCTGCATGGATAGGTACCTACTTTCTTAGAACTGGGATGCTGTCTTCAGTCTCAAACAAAGAGTAAATTCTTATGGCTGTTACTATTCCTAAAACTGAACTTGGGTGTGTGACCTACCACTTCTGCTGTTTTGTGGTCATTAGTCAAAAACTGCCAGTTCTTACATACAATACTGCATATAAAATCTACATAATTTGTATACTTAGTAATAAATCTTATGTTACATTTGTTGTTAGTGGCTTTAAAACTATTACCCGAAGACTTCACAATCTTGTTCGAATAATATGGCATGAAATCTGTATGTCTCTTATTTAATACTTCCTTTCTAGCATTGCCTACAGCCTCCCTGTTATAGCCTTGGACTAAAAACAATTCACTAAGAGATTTAATTGTGTTTACACAGTCAGATTCCTTAGTACAGAGTCTGGAGGTTCTTATGAACTGACTCTTGATGATATTAGGAAAAATGTGTCTAGAATGCAAAACTGTTTTTTCAACATTCTTTCTTATAT
Organism: Protopterus annectens; assembly: GCF_019279795.1. Taxonomy (NCBI): domain Eukaryota; kingdom Metazoa; phylum Chordata; order Ceratodontiformes; family Protopteridae; genus Protopterus; species Protopterus annectens. The sequence continues at coordinate 438,208,555 of NC_056745.1, forward strand.
AACCTGGAATCTATAGTACCCTGAGGAGTCACAATAAGTTGTACATCTAAGAAATCCATGGCAGTCTTTGAAGCTTTCAGTGTAAACCTTAAGAAATCTGTCATGCTATTCAAGTAAGTTACAAACTGTTGTAGTAAAGCATTATCACCCGACCAAATTAGTATGATGTCATCCACAAAATGGCAATAAAACCTAATGTGTTCAACATAAGCATTGTTGTTAAAAATGTAGGCATCCCCCCAGTCATACATTACCAAGTTTGTGTAAGAATTTGCACAAGGGGTGCCCATGGTGACACTCAACCTCTGCAAATAAATATCCTGTTTGAAAATAAAAATATTATTTGTCAAAACCAGCTCTAAAAGGGTGAAAATAAGTGAAATAATATCATTATTGTAACTACTCTTTGCATGAAGTACTGTCCTAATAGCATCTAACCGAAACTCATTGGGTATTGTGGTAAACAAGTTTTTCACATCTAAAGTTACCAGTGTCCAATCAAATACGCTGCCTATGTCATCTATATCCTGATACAAATCAATTAAAAACGGTTGTCTGTCTTTTAAAACTGTTGGAACAGCCAATAAGACTTCTTTCAGTCTCGCTTCCACAAACATTGATAGCAGCTCTGTTGCCCAACCACTGCCTGAGACAATGGGACACATAGAGCGGTGGCTGGGATCTTTATATATCTTGGGTAGGCCCTTAATAACAGGCAAAACCAGTTGTTCAACAAGCAAAAAATAAAACAGTTGCACATCTATGGCTCTACACATCAGCAAGTCATAAAGTGTGTTTCTTATGTTTGTCTATATCTTGGAAACCTTCAGTTTATTTATTTTCATGTAAGTTTTATCTTCATTTAGCATATGTTTCATAGCCGTATCATATTTACACGCATCCATGATAACCACAGCCCCCCCCCTTATCAGCAAGTCTAATATTGATGTCCCTGTTATGTAAAAGTTCTTCTAGAGCTTTACGTTCTTGTTCATTTAAGTTATAAAAATGTTTACTATGTGGTATGTTAAAATAATGAACAATGTCCTCTTTACACGCTTGTACAAACATGTCCACATGTGCTGGTAATTGTGGATTAAAAACACTAGGTTTCCTTAACTCCATTTTCTTATTGAAGCCTTTATTCTCAAATATCAATTTCAAGGAAACATTCCAGGCAAACAGTCGCAAATCTAGCAAAATGTCACTTACTTTTGCAGAAATCGTTAGAATGTGCGATAATCCTTTATTCAAAACAGAAAGCTCTTCTTCTGTTAAAGCATGCTGTGAGAGATTAACAACCAGATGATTTTCTGATGTGCTCTTCTGGTTTCTGATTGTCTCTGTGTGGAAAGTTTCCCTTTATGATTCCCCATGCTGGTGAAACATATAAATGACCATGTCTTCAATGGTAAAGGTAAAAATACCATGTTGCTCACAAACGGAATCTTGGATCTGGCTCCTATCAACTCATACTGTAATCCCTCTTGATTAGAAGGTGGTGTCAGGTTATTATCATCTTTCTCAGCCCTTGATGCTGTTTCTTGAACCTGTTTATTAGTAGCAGCATTAATACTGTTGCTATGTCTCCATTAATTGATTGTAAAGATTTGTCTTGCTGAGAGAAGTCAGAATTAAGGGGAAGTATATCAGTAGGGATTTTATCTTGAGCTGCACTTTTTGGCCACACAGAAACGTGTCCCAGTTGAAAATCATTATAGTCCTGCTCCAATTTCTTTAATTTAGGTTGTTTTAACTTTGATTCATAAGCCGCTACAGTGGAATACAACATTTCTAAAGCTTGTAACATGCCTCTCCTGCTTGTAGTGACATAAAATATCTTTCTGTTTAGCTTCTACTTTATTCAACAGTTCTTCTTCTAATAGTTTAAAGTAATCCAGTAACAACTTAATGTAGTTGTGTTGCCATTTTTTTAACAACTGGGGATGTGCTTCTCCATATGTTGGCATGCACAGCGCATGCATCCCTCTAGGTATTATCCTACAATGCTGGCAAACCTCTAGATGGAGGTGTTGCCACTGTAATTTCTTAAGTTTAAGTAAATCAAATTCCAATTCTTGCATACCCCTCAAAAAATTACCATAGTCCATACTATTGTCACAGTCTCCCATTTCAGTCTTCCCCAGCACAAGACCCAGTAAAGGATTGTTGGCTGGTTGTAACATTCTCTACAATTTCTGCTATAGTTGAACACTGGAGGGATTATAGTCCAATTCCAAGGTAGCACCTTGAGCCATGTCATGCTATGAGCCGCAAGGAAATCCAGAAGCACAAAGTAACAAAAGACCAGCTAGCACACAAAAGCTCAAGTTGGAAAAAAGCAAACCAAACAAAGAAAAAACCAACAGGGCTACCACAACTATAAGCATGAATTTTCTAAAAATACGATTAAAAACAAAGGATAAACGCTTTCATATATTTCATGCTTCTTCAGATCCATAAGCACTGAATGCATCTCCAATTCTTATATCCGGTGCAATTAGCAAGCACCAGTCAAATGTAAGCATTTGTAAAGTTCAATAAAACTGTTATTGATTTAAATTAATTTAATTTGCGCCCCTTCAGAGCCAGCCTCAAACAAACACTAGCATGTATTCCAGGGTATTTGTCAGCCTGTAACCTAAGTATCCATTGCAACTCTGCTTTCTTCAGCTGATTAATAAGATCCCCTCCCCTTATATTTGGCTGTGGGATTTGCAGAACCTTAAAGAAAAATGTATGTCCTTTGTTTTCAGCAACATGCTTAGCCAGTGCATTTTTCATATCATTCTTATTGATGTCATATAAATGTCTTAAAAGTCTCTCTTTAAATTTTCTAAATGTTTTTCCTACATAAAAACAACAGCATGAGCTGCAAGTAGCTAAATAAACAACTTGTGCAGTAGAGCAGTCTGCATAACACTTAGGTTTAAAAATAAAGTTAAAATGTGCATGCTGAAAAGTCTGTTCTTTAGCAATAACAGGGCATGCTTTGCAGGTCCTGCATGGATAGGTGCCTACTTTCTTAGAACTGGGAGGCTGTCTTCAGTCTCAATCACAGAGTAAATTCTTAAGGCTGTTACTATTCCTAAAACTGAACTTGGGTGCGTGTGTGACCTACCACTTCTGCTGTTTTGTGGTCATTGGTCAAAAACTGCCAACTCTTACATACAATACTGCATAAAAAATTTACATCATTGGCATACTTAGTAATAAATCCTATGTTACATTTGTTGTCAGTGGCTTTAAAACTATTACCCAAAGATCTCACAGTCTTGTTCGAATAATTTGGCGTGAAATCTGTGCATCTCTTATTTAATACTTCCTTTCTAGCATTGTCTACAGCCTTCCTGTTATAGCCTCAGACTAAAAACTATTCACTAAGAGATTTAATTGTGTTTACACAGTCAGATTCCTTAGTACAGAGTCTGGAGGCTCTTATGAACTGACTATTGATGATATTAGGAAAATGTGTCTATGATGCATGCTGCCATAAGGCAGCAAACGATTTTTCCAACATTCCTTCTTATATAACTTGGTATCTATAGTACTCCAGGGAGTCACAATAAGTTGTACATCTAAGAAATCAATGGCAGTCTTTGAAGCTTTCAGTGTGAACCTTAATAAATCTGTCGTGATATTCAAGTAAGTTACAAACTGTTGTAGTAAAGCATTATTGCCTGACCAAATTAGTATTATGTCATACACAAAACGGCGATAAAACCTAATGTGTTCAACATAAGTATTGTTCATAGGTTCATAGGTAGGTACTAGGCTATCAGCCCAAGGGCCTAAGTAAGCCTTGCCAACAAAGTTCCCTGGCTTACGCCAACCCAAGAAAGTTAATTTCTTGTGCCCCTGTTGAGCAGAGCCACAGAAGTGATCCCCAGGGTGTATTTCCTATTTCCCATCCACTCATCAAGATTTTTCTTGAAGAGTGTTAATGAGGAACTTTGCTTGACATAGATGGGCAGCTTGTGCCAGAGTATGGGAAGTCTCTGGGACAGGAATCTATCCCTCCAGCAAGTCCTGTTTATTGTGGTGACAAGATTTAGGTCCCTAGAGTGTGTAGCTTGGAGGGATTGGGATTTCTTTAGGTGTAGCATGTCCAACAGATCTGGATTTGACATAGCTTTATATGTTAGGCAGAAATCACCTCGGAGTAGGCGATATGCTACAGAGTAAAGCTGGAGTTTTTTGAGACAATCGGTGTAGGGTATCTGTTTGAGGCCAGTAATTCTCTTTGTGAGGTACTTCTGTGGCTTTTCCAGCTGCTGCAGATGTCTTGTGAGGTACATTCCAAAGGGGGCATTGTACTCTATAATGGGTCTAATGAGTGTCGAGTACAGGGGAACAATAACCTCTTTTTTCCTGGATGAGAACCCTTTTGTGATGAGGTGTGCCATGTAGAAAGATTTCCTGACTACTGTGGCAATGTGATTATCAAAGGAGAGACTACTGTCCACCTGGGTCCCAAGGTCTCTTATCACACATTTGGTGTTAAGAAGACTGCTGCCTATGTGGTAGTTTTTACCAAAGGGGATAACAATGCACTTTTTGGCTTTGAGCTTGAGGCCATGGCTCTGACACCAGGCGTCTGTCTCAGTGAAGCCCTTCTGTAGGATGTCCACATCATTCGGGGACTCGACTATAGCTCCTAGTTTGCAGTCATCTGCAAACCTCATTAGCCAGGGGCCTTCTGTGTTAGCCTGTACTTCAGAGAAGTAGATGCGAAACAGGAGAGGTCCCAGGACTGAACCCTGTGGTTCTCCACTTGTCACTGGTTTGAAGTCAGATTTGGAGTCTACAACTTTTACAGTGTGGGTTCTGTTAGTGAGCCAGTTGGCAACCCATCTTGTGACATAGGGATTTATACCAAGTTTAGTGAGTTTAGCTATAATTCCAGAATGGGGGATGGTGCTGAGTGTTAAAAACGTAGGTATCCTCCCAGTCATACATTACCAAATTTGGTAAGAATTTGCACAGGGGTGCCCATGGCGATGCCTCACCTCTGCAAATAAATATCCTATTTGAAAACAAAATATTGTTTCTAAAAACAGCTTAAAATGGTGCAAATAAGTGATGAAATAATATCAATATTGTAACTACTCTTTGCATGAAGTACTTTCCTAACAGCATCTAACCCAAACTCATTGGGTGTTGTAGTAAACACGTTTTTCACATGTAAATTTACCAATGTCCAGTCAAATCCACTGCCTATGCCATCTATATACTGATACAAATCAATTAAAAAAGGTTGACTGTCTTTTAATATTGTTGGAACAGCCAATAAGACCTCTTTCAATCTCGCTTCCATAAACATAGATAGCGGCTCTGTTGTCCAACCACTGCCTGAGATAATGGGACACATGGGGGGGGGGTATGGGATCTTTATGTATCTTGGGTAGGCCCTTAATAACTGACAAAACTGGTTGTTCAACAGGCAAAAAAATGAAACAGTTGCTCATCTATGGCTCTACACATTAGCAAGTCATAAAGTGTGTCTCGTATATATGTCTGTATCTTGGAAACCTTCAGTTTATTTATTTTCACGTAAGTTTTATCTTCATTTAGCATATGTTTCATAGCTATATCATATTCACAGGCATCCATGGTAACCACAGCACACCCCTTATCAGCAGGTCTAATATTGATGTCCCTATAATGTAAAAGTTCTTCTGGAGCTTTACGTTCTTGTTCATTTAAGTTATAAACATTTTTACTATGTGGTGTGTTAAAATAACGAACAATGTCCTGTTCACAGTACAAACATGTCCACATGTGCTGGTAATTGTGGATTAAAAACACTAGGTTTCCTGAACTTCATTTTCTTGTTGTAGCCTTTATTCCTAAATAACAATTTAAAGGAAACATTCCTGGCAAACAGTCGCAAATCTAACAAAATGTCACTTACTTTTCTAGAGGTCGCTGGAATGTATGGTAATCCTTTATTCAAAACAGAAAGCTCTTCATCTGTTAAAGCATGCCATGAGAGATTAACAACCAGATGATTTACTGATGAGCTCTCCTGGTTTCCGGATGTCTCTCTGTGGAAAGTTTCCTTTTTTGATACCCCCTGCTGGTGAATTTATGAATGACCTTGTTTTCAAAGGTAAAGGTAAAAAAAATCCATGTTACTCACAAATGGAATTTTGGGTTTGGCTCCTACCAACTCATACTGTAGTCCCTCTTGATTAGAAGGTGGTGTCAGGTTATTACCATCTTTCTCAGCCCTTGATGCTATTTCTTGAACCTGTTTATTAGTAGCAGCATTAATACTGTTGCTAATGTCTCCATTATTTGATTGTAAAGATTTGTCTTGCTGAGAGAAATCAGAATTGATGATGATGATGATGATGATGATGATGATGATGATGATGATGAAATCTCAGCTTCGCTGAAACTTGGAAGTACTGGATAGTGCTGAGCTGATCAATACTGACTGCACAGATGTTGGCGCCAATTGAATAACCAAGTGCTTGTCATAATGAACTTGTACAAATATGATGAAAATTATTAAGATTCAGATCTAGCTTGGCTTACCACTGCTAAAATAGCAAACAACAGACTATAACACTGTACAGCTATATTCATACTTAATGTGATGTTAATTAATACAACTGACCAAACACTGCTGTTGGTATATTATTGCAATAACCCACGCCTGGGTGTGGGTAATGCTAAATTTACCCACGGTTGGCGTGGTTTGGTCCCGAAGCCCGAGCGACCAAACAAAGCCAACCGTGGGTAAATTTAGCATTACCACACCCAGAAGTGGGTTATTGCTATTATACCATGACATTATTTAAGAAAAGAAACTATTACTTTTCTTAAATAATGGCATAGTATAATGCCTGTTTACTGCCCTTCCGCAGATGTCTGGCATCCGCGGCAGTTCTGATGTACTGCGTGCCTGCGCGGTACATCAGAGTTGAGCAAAAGCAACAGAGAAAGCAAGATCTCCGTTGCTCTTTTTTTAGTGTTTCGCTATGTTAAATGAGTTTAACATAGCGAGACAGTTTTAAAATAAGCAGCGGACATCTCCGTTGCTTATTTTAACTGTCTCGCTATGTTAAACTCATTTAACATAGCTACACTAAAAAAGCAATGGAGATCTTGCTTTCTCCGTTGCTTTTTTTTTAAAACACTGTCTTGCTATGTTAAATAGGTTTAACATAGTGAGACAGCTTTAAAATAAGCAACGGAGATCTCCATTGCTTATTTTAAAGCTGTCTCGCTATGTTAAACCCATTTAACATAGTGAGACAGTGTTTTAAAAAAACGAGTTATACTAATGGAAAAAAGTCCGGGCGACCGGACCTTTTTCCATTAGTATAACTCAATTTACAACGGGCACGCTGGCCAATCAGCGTGCACGTTTTGGGGGGATCATGGTATAATAACATTTTCTTTATAACATGAATTACTGTCAGATTCACTGCACTTCCTCAAATGTTTCTCAATTCATGGTCAAGTGTCAAGTTAAACAGTTGTTTTTATACAGTGTATGTTTATGGATGGTTTCTTCTGATAAATCTTCCTGCAACATTCTTGGCAAATCTGTGGCTTTACTGTGGACCTCACCAGTTAAAACTGTTGTGAGCCTCACCAGTTTTCTATTTCCTTATTACTTTCTGAGAAGACCAGGGGCCTTGTGACATGATAGCCATTTCTCTTTTTTAGATAAGTTCTGACAATTGAGTCTTTGTATGTATTCATCTTCTCCTGCTATTTCAGCAAACCTCTATTATCATAGCCATTTGTTACCAATATTTTCTAAGCCTACAGCATATCTTTGCTGTCATGTGAACACATTTGTTTAGGCTAGTCACACATATTTGCTACATGTTTTTTTCTGCATACTTTGCAGGCTTTGTAGCACATACTGTTTCTAACAATACCACACTGTTACAATGAGAGAAGACAACTTTATTTTTATATAATAACTATCACCAGTGTTTCAGCTGCATTACTTCTTAATGCCCATGAATTTTCACTTTTCACTTTTTTAAGAGTTTAATGGTACACTCAGCCCAATAAAGCCAATCTCCTACTAGCTGCAGAATTGCCATGTTTTGCCCATTTTCTGAGCTTCTCAGTTCAGCATAAGTGGATTGTTTGACCATATTTTGGAAACACCGAGATTAACGTGAATTGGTTTTGTTTTGAATCAACTGTAAGTAACAAACTTTTGAAGCTGGAGGTAACCTTACTGTATACAATAACAAATTATGGAGTCTGTGATGCAAAAAACATTGTTTTTGCATTTTGTTTTATTAATAAGGATGCCCCTCCATTTTTTCTCAGAGCTGAAAATTCCTGCCATGACATCATGAAAGACTGAACCCACAATACCTTACTACTTAAGTTAATGTATAAGGTACTGGATTTCCATACTAAATGCATCGGTAGTAGTTTCTTTCCTCCTAGAAAAACAAACTTGTCAGCTAGTTCTTGCAGATAATAATAATGTAGCAATAAAACCACATTGCAAGTAAGAGGCTCCTCCACTAAAAAGGTAGTTTCATATACCCATAATGCTTTGAAAATATATGCAAATCATTACCTAATGCCAACCATGATATCATTTTGTGAATCTGATTACATAGAAAAACTGAGTAAACAGTGAAACCAAAACATCAAGCAACACACTATAATCTTCATTTATTTTATTTATTTATTTCCAGTTTGATGACTGGGGAGGTCCACTGGGCTCAAAGAGCCCGTTTTCAGTGGAGGCCCGGGGAGAAAAGCTCCACAATACAAAGTACAAGCTACATAATACAAAGTACAATACATAGTTGCAAAGGTACCAGTTAAACAACTTGTAACTAAGAATAGCAAAACTAAACAAAGTTAAACTGCAACATGAAGTAAAATATAATACATATTTACATGTTTACCAGTTGAGAAACAGTAGTACAGAGTTAAACTTTTTACAGAGGTTTGAAACATTTCAGAGTGGTATAAAAGTAACATTAATATAGGTGTGCATATATAGTGTGCAAGGAAGAATGAACCTTATATGTAATGAATGTATTTATGTGATAATTTTATTTATTTTATTTGTTTTTTTTTATTTTTGCAAAAATCACTTGCTGCTTAGGACTATAAAAGCAAATGAAATTAATTCTAAAACCAATATACTTTGGGCTGGATTTCAAACGAAAGTTATTGATAGCACAGCATGCCAAAAGAAGATATTAGTGCACCAGTGGCAGATGCAATCCCAGAACTTACACTAAGAGAAGACCAAGTAAATTATTTATTCAGTGTAGGATAATTATGGATTCTGTGGATGCTTGTTGGATTCCAAAACTCAGTGAATGCCTCCAACACAACTTAAATGTGACAAAGTACTTTGCCGGCAACTTTATAAAGGTACTCGGCAAAGGCCATATGTACTTTATCTTCATGCCGCTACATTCCACAGATTATGCAAATGTTTCCCCGAAGGCAACCAGCTAGGTACTGAGTCAGGCTACAGTTAATCTAGCTCTCTAACCATGAAATAATACATAGATACAGATTAGACAGAGAGCAGGTGCATGCTGTTTGTAGGATGGGTGCACTCCGCATGTATGCTCAATGTTGTGGGGTAACCGAATACTGATGGAAACAAAAGTGTATCTAAGTCTAGGCATATTGGCCACTGGTAAAACTATATAAACTTCCAGTGCCAAGAAACTAAAAACCAAAATGAAATTCACCAGTGCCACAAGCCACATGACCCAGCTCTCAGGAATTCCACAAAGTAGTGAAATATTATATTTAAGCTTTTTCATCCAAAAAATCAGGACTTAATCAAAACTGTTTCCTGATGTCACAGGTTTAAATAACCCATTTACTAATCACATGACTAAACCATTACTTAGATTTAAAGTGCATTTGCCCACTAAGATAAAAAAATAAAAATTCAATTATTCTTTAAGTTAATTATAAAAGTAACTAACAGAATATTTTTATTTTTGGTAACAGCCCATCATTCCAAGAAACTTAATTAAAACAGGAAGGTATTTATAGAAAACACACATAACACAGAAGAAAGTCCACATTTGTTGAAGTCCATAATTTGGCAGCTCTTAATTTTAACACACTGCTAATAGATATGGTACCATTTAATCTGGGAAATTGGCCTACATTAAGCCATAGCTGACAAATCAGTTCTCTATACTCAAATTTCAGTTCCCATGGGCCTCCCCTGGTTTGGGTGGGAATGTGCTCAAGAACGACAAACAAAAACTTGGAGTACTGTTTACACTACAGAGTGTATCTAAAAAATGCATTGTTTTCATTTTATTTATTATATTGTTATTGTGTTCAAAAATATGAGTCTGTATGGTTCTTTCTGTTTTACCCACATATAAATAGTGGCAGTTATCACACAGAAACATAAATAGACAACTCTTTTTGTGTCACATGTATATTTCCCATTAAATGTTATTTTATTTATTCTTGCAATGGCTTCAATGGGTTGGATTCTGTAAAGGTTACAGAATGCAGTGCATTATGCCGATATCAGCTTAAAACTTGTGAATAACATTGTAATATGCTGATATACAACAAGAAACTCAGACTACCTCAGTGCACAATGGAGTGCCACAGTTCCAATGGCGCACTATAGAAATGGGCAAGTAATCCATAATTATACAAAATGTTTGTCCAATAACTTTGCATATTACCAAACAAATGGAAAGATGACCACAAATCAAGAATCCTGACAGTTGTTTAGAAATATAAAAAAATCTGTACAGTGAGGTTATAGACAGCTATGGAATGTTACTTACTCCGTTGTAATAACCAAACAAACACACACACACACACACACACACACACACACACACACACACACACACACACACACACACACACACACACACACACACACACATTAAAAATGCCAAATATCTCATGGTAAGCCACATGGCATTTGTAACATAAATTTCCAGGAGTACACACAGAAATGTCTCAGGCCACCACGGATATTTCTGTATGCCATCCACTAACTTATAATACATGCTTCCAAGTTGCAAGGCTATTTGTAATACATATCTAGTCACATCACTCATTACACTAAACTCAGCGACAGCTATGGATTTCTACATACTACATGTAGCAATTAAAAAATATTGGCTTGGACTTATGCATTCCAATGGAATCCATAACTTTCCTAATAAAACAATTTAAAGGTGAAGGACAATCACTGCTACTTTGCCATAGCTAACTGTCACTAACAATGGGTTCAGGACTTGCGAGGAACACAAGTAATGCACACACCCAGGGAAAGTGGGAGACAGAAAAGAAGATGTAGGGTATTTGTGAAGAAGAGGGACAAACAAGAGGGTTGTTAGCACAGGAACATCTGAGGGAAAGGCAGAGGGGCATGGGCAATTTTTTTGGTGGGAATAAGCCCCATTTTTTCAGTTTTTTTTTTTTTTTTTTTTAAGAATGGAAGGAAATGTGAACATACAGATAGAGGAAGTGATGGTGATCACATCAGGTATAACCCCAGAAGAAATATCACAACACAAGACAGAAAAAAGGTTGGAAAAAACGGTAAGGACAGATAAGTTACACAGACAGCACACTACACAACACAGGCAATGGAAAATTGATAAACTGAGTGAGGATGCATACCAGCCATGGTGAAATGCAGAAAAACAAATCTGCCCATGCACTATTGTGTTATCACATCTTGCAAACTGTGAGGCAGTCATACCTGGATGTGTATGATCAATGGTAAATGTGTGTTGTAGGGTAATAAATAAGGATCACAGTACAAATTGGATAAATAAAGACATATCCAAATAGTCTGTCAGCAGTGCAGTCGTAAGCCAAGCAACATCACAGGCAAGCAAATGCAGGTCAAACAGTGGTAGATAAGTCCAATGGACAGAACCAAACCTATGACTATGCCTATATGTTACACACAAATGCCACATTAAAAGCAACACACAGGTGTACATGTGCATGCATGTGTGTCAGTGGCATAAATGGAATGTACATGAAATCAAGGTCAGTAGGCATGCATACACCAGTGACATGTAATAATATGTTAAAATATGTAGCAGTACAGAATAATGAATACAGCAGGTTGTACACAAGGATGTGAGACAACTAAACTGGGTAACACACAAGTACAATGAGAACAAAGACGTATTGCAGGCATTAGTCAGCAGCTTGTGTGCAGATATCCAGCCTTGTAAAATGGCAATACATTTGGCACATCTTCTCTGTGTCAAATTAAGATATAGCAATGGACAGTAGTTTTAACAAAGGCAAACATACCTGCAAAAAATATTTGGGAAATATTAAGGTAGGAAGGAGGTAAACATCCTGTGACCATCTCAGGGTAAAGTAGGACACAGTAAGTTCACACAATCAGCCTCAAGAGCTGTGGATGAGGGTAAGGAGGTCCACACAGCCTATCTGGATCTCGCCAAGGCCTTTGACACCACCCCCCACTCTGGAATCATAGATAAACTTACTAAGCTGGGCATAAATCCCTACATCACCCGATGGGTTGCCAACTGGCTTACTGACAGAACCGAGACTGTAAAAGTAATCGACTCCAAATCCAGCGCCAGACAAGTGACAAGTGGAGCTCCTCAGGGTTCAGACCTGGGACCGCTCTTGTTTAGCATCTACTTCTCTGAAGTACAGGCCAACACTAAGGGACTCTGGCTAATAAAGTTCGCAGATGACTGCAAACTGGGAGCCATTATTGAATCCCCAAATGATGTGGATATTCTACAAAAGGGCCTTACAGAATCAAATGCTTGGTGCCAGAGTCATGGGTGCAAGCTTAATGCCAAGAAATGTAGTTATCCCCTTTGGGAAAAACCATGTACCCATGAATTACCACATAGGTGGCAGAACACTAAACACCGAAAGTGTGATGAGAGACTTAGGGACACAGGTGGACAGTGGTCTCACCTTTGATAACCACATTGCCACAATAGTCAGGAAATCCTTCTATGTGGCACACCACATCACGAAGGGCTTTTCATCCAGAAAAAATGAGGTCATTGTCCTACTGTACTCATCCCTCATTAGACCCATTATAGAGTACAACGCCCCATTTGGTATGCACCTCACAAGACTTCTGCAACAGCTGGAAAGGCCACAGAAATATCTCACTAAAAGAATCACAGGCCTAAAGCAGATGCCCTATGCTAACCGTCTAAAAAAACTCCAGCTATACTCTGGCATATCGTCTACTCAGAGGTGATCCAAATAGTCTGTCAACAGTGCAGTCGTAAGCCAAGCAACATCACAGGCAAGCAAATGCAGGTCAAAAAGTGGTAGATAACTCCAATGGACAGAACCAAACCTATGACTATGCATGTGAAAGGCAACCAACCACTGTGCCAAACAGAAGTACTTCAGAAGAGCAACAAAGACTGCTACATACACAAGTAAGTATACACAACCAAATAAAACATGTAATAGAATGCCTATATGTTACACACATATGCCACATTAAAGGCAACACACAGGTGTACATGTGTCTACATCTACTTCTCTGAAGTACAGGCCAACACTAAGGAACTCTGGCTAACAAAGTGCGCAGATGACTGGAAACTGGGAGCCATTATTGAATCCCCAAATGATGTGGATATTCTACAAAAGGGCTTTACAGAAACAGATGCTTGGTGCCAGAGTCATGGGTGCAAGCTTAATGCCAAGAAATGTATAGTTATCCCCTTTGGGAATAACTATGTACCCATGAATTACCACATAGGTGGCAGTACACTAAACACCGAAAGTGTGATGAGAGACTTAGGGACACAAGTGGACAGTGGTCTCACCTTTGATAACCACATTGCCACAATAGTCAGGAAATCCTTCTATGTGGCACACCTCATCACTAAGGGCTTTACATCCAGAAAAAAGGAGGTCATTGTCTTACTGTACTCATCCCTCATTAGACCCATTATAGAGTACAACGCCCCATTTGGTATGCACCTCACAAGACATCTGCAACAGCTGGAAAGGCCACAAAAATATCTCACTAAAAGAATCACAGGCCTAAAGCAGATGCCCTATGCTGACCATCTAAAAAAACTCCAGCTATACTCTGGCATATCGTCTACTCAGAGGTGATCTCTGCTTAACATACAAGGCCATGTCAAACCCTGAGCTGTTGGACATGCTCCACTTAAAGAAATCCCAATCCCTCAGAGCCAGACGTTCAAGGGATCTAAACCTTGTCATCACAATGAACAAAACATGCTGGAGGGATAGGTTCCTGACCCACAGACTCCCCATACTCTGAAACAGACTGCCCATACATGTCAAGCAGAGCACCTCCTTGGCCCTCTTCAAAAGGAACCTTGATAATTGGATGGGAGATAGGAAATTCACCTTGGGGATCATGTCAGTTGCCCTGCTAGACAGGGGTCCGGGGAAGTAAATATTGTGGGAAGAAATATCTAGAGAATTGTTATGGCTAGGCTTGTATAGGATACATACCCTATCCGATAGCCTAGTGCCAACCTATGAACCTATAAAGCACACAGGGTGCTGTAGAAGACATGCAGACACACATTTAAACAAATGTAAAATGTATATCAAATGGCCAGATGGCTTGCTGAGGTCCACAGAACTAGACATGTATAAAACACACATACACAGTAATGTGCAATCATATCACATCAACATGCATAGGTAAGTAAGCTAAAAATTCTAATCACATGCACATATACTGTCATGCAAATGTCAAATAAAGAAACATGGGTATATGTCAACCACCCTGGCCCTGCTCATTACAGTGTACAGGACACTTCTGTGAGCATCTTTACAGCACATAAGCAGTACATTACTGAATGCTCACTTGTTAAAGTACATTTCTGTGTCAGTATGTATCCAACTTTGTGCACACAAATGTACAGTTATAATGAGGACAACTATTTATGGAAGGTGTAAACCAACTTCACTACATCAGGGGTGTGAAAATGGTCCATACAACAAACATGGTGTAATGTGCTGTGAATTAATATGTAATCTGTAACACTGTGTACAGATTAAGGTTACGCTGATGTTTGATGCAGTCAGAAAATGAGGACAGGATATACCTGTATATGATCCCATGTGGCATCAGTATTGCTAAACCATGGCACAACACCACATCATGACAGTAGGACATCATTGAAAACTATCATCCAAAACCATGTGGAATGACAGGTCTGTATGCTGCAAATACCTGATATGGTAAAACAGACATCCGTGACATATGACACTGTTAGTGCTGGATAATGAACAATGTATGTTGTCTGTCAGTCTTCCCAGTAAGACATATTTTTACAGATTGCCTGTTGCAGTACTATCAACAAGTGAAGTGCTACAATGCACAGACAGTTGAATATTTGTGGACAGTGTAATGTTTTAATGTGTGTCATGCACACATTGAAAACAAAGTAAATGTTACATTATAATAACACATAAGCATAACAGATACATGGTATGCATGCACAAGAGTGCATATACAGTCTAGTCAATTAAATTGCAATCACCATGCTGGCAGCATAACAGAAGTGGAGCACACAGACAATATCTACCAACCAGGGGGAACAGGCTGATGTGGATCAGACTCCCAAATGATCTCACAAGCTCTCATCCTGAATATAACCTGCATAGCCCATGACACCTTTATTTATTTATTCATTCATTATTTATTTATTGATATTTGATTACCGGGAAAGTCTGACTGGGTAGAAGCCCATTTTCAGAGGAGGCCCAGGGAGAAAAGCTCCAAATTATTACAAAACATTTTAAGAACAATAATTTTACAATCTTCAAAAACAAAAACGCATACAGTTTAAATAATTATAACAAATTCAACATAATATAAAAACATTGGTTAAGAACTGATACAAGGTATAGGACAATCATTTAATATTTAGAGAAATTTTAGACAGTTTGTAGAGAAATTAAAGGTAAGCTGTAATACAACTAAGAATCGCAATATGAAGTGAAGGAAAAACAGGTATATTTATGGAGAAAATCAGAGAAGAGAATTAGATAGCAGTAAGGAAGTAAATGAAAAAGGGAGAGAAATGAAGTATAAGAATGAAAAAAATAATTGTTCACATTTTGGGATATAAGTTATCCTGGTTTTGAGCTAGCACAGTCAGATTTTTGCTAGGAAGTCTTTCAGAGTGGTTTTGAAAGATGGGAGGGTAGGTATAGACCTGATGAATACAGGTAAGGAGTTCCAGGCCTTAGCAACCTTGTATGAATATAGACAATACCCATCAGATTTGCTAGGTTTAAATACAGATAGAAGTTTTTGGTCACTGGATTGCAATGGCAGACTGGGAACATAGTTGTGTTGAATGTTTTTTTAGTGCTGGACAGGCAGATGGATGCTGGATATTTTTATAGGTGGTAAGAAGAGGTGCATATGTTAGGATGTGGCAGTTCTAACCAAATTAGGCTTTTCAGTGCTATACAGTGGTGGGTTCTGAAAGGGGTATGTGCTGCAAATTTAGCAACTTTGTTATAGCATTGTTCAAGTTTCAGATTTTGTGAAGTCTGGAGGTTAGTAAGGATGGAAGCACCATAAAGAAGAGTCAGGAGGAGATAATTAGTAGAAAGTGTAGTTTTATTTGCATCAGTGAGAAAGCTTTTGCCTCTGTAAAGCATCCATAGTTTTTGATGAGTTTTTCTTATGCAATTTTGTATGTGCAGGTCGAATGTAAGAATATCATCCACTCTCACCCCGAATACTTTGCTATGAGAAGTGACTTCAATTGTTGTTTTATCAAGAGAGAGAATTTTAAA
The DNA here is from genome assembly GCF_019279795.1 of Protopterus annectens. Taxonomy (NCBI): domain Eukaryota; kingdom Metazoa; phylum Chordata; order Ceratodontiformes; family Protopteridae; genus Protopterus; species Protopterus annectens. The sequence continues at coordinate 438,225,340 of NC_056745.1, forward strand.
TTTAGTTTTTATCATAAAAGACAGATTTAGGGAAAAAAGTGGTAGTTTGGTCTCTTTTAGGTTGAGCATGAGTTGTGAGTTATGAAGCCATGTTTCAGTGGCTGCTAAAGCTTCCTGAGTAATTTTTTGGAGGTGTACTACCTTAAAAGATGTGCATATGAGAGTGGAATCATCTGTGTATTGTATTAGGGTGGCCTGTTGTGTGGAAGTATAGAGAGTGTTGGTGAAAATGTTGAAGATGAGAGCACCAAGGATAGAGCCTTGTAGTGCACCTTTGGTGGCTGGGAAGTAAAGAGAGAGCATAGATTACCATTTTACTGACTGATACCTGTTGGACAGGTAGCTTCTGAATCATCAAAGGATGGCCTAAGACAGACGTAATGAGGACATTTGAAGATGAAGTTTGCTGTGACAAATTGTGTCAAAGGCTTTAGACAATCTAGAAAAAAGGAAGTGATGAGTTTGCCATTATCTCTAGCTTTATTGGCAGTATCTATATAGGTCAGAAGGCCAGTGCTAGTAGTATGGGAAGGAAGAAAGCCATGTTATGTAGGGGATAGGAGATCTTCCTGCAGGAGATAGTCTAGCAATTGTTTTTGAATACATTTTTCAAGTATTTTGGTGAGAGGCGATACGATTGCTATAGGTCTAAAATTACTCATGTCTACTGAATTTCCTCCTTTGGGCAGAGAGATAATGTGTGACTTTTTCCAGAGAGAGGGAGCATGACATTCCTGGACTGACCTATTTATAAAGATTGAGACAGGTTAAGCAATGGTATTGATTATTTTTAGGTATTTGCTTGGAAGGTCATCAGCTGAAGAAGAATACGGTTTAAGCTTGTTTAAGAGTAGTTTTATATAGGATGTGGACACAGGTTTGAAGGTGAAAGTGGATGTGGTGATATGTGGCTGTTGGGCAGGTTTGAGATTAGATGCTGAGGAATCCTTGGTTAGAGATGCTATACTATCTATAAAATAAGAGTTGAACTGTTTTGCAGCTTCAAGTGGTGAGTTATCAGGAGAGGAATTTGGGTTGAATTTTTGGCCAGGATGTAAGGTTTCTTTAATGGATGTTCAAACTTTTTTAGGGTTGTGTTTTGTATTATTTTGCAAGTTATAGTACTTTTTTGTCTTCTGTTTGTGATGCATTCTGAAGGTTTTACATCTCATTGAAGAAGGTCCCTATCATGGCCCTCATCTGTGTTTGGAACACATTGGTCATGACCTCCAGAAACTCCTCCGAAAATTTGCCTCCACAGTCATAGTGATGTCTCTTCTGGGGTGCAGGCAGGATGTCTCAGGCAGGGGCTGGTCCAGTTGCCTTGACATTGTCATCATCATTGCCACCATCTTCTCCAGATTAATCTGGCCCTGGCCTCACATATGTATGTTGATGTCTTTGGATTGGCAACCGTCCTTTAGTACCATGCTCTGCAAAGATTAACTGCAAAACACAACAGAAAATAAAATAAAATGTCTATCATGCAGAACAGGTCAATGAAAATCATAGCACAACATAAAATTGTTATAATGACAATTTACATAGGGACTGAGACACATCCATTATGTCCATAAACGAACCAAAGCACTATTATGAAATCCAAATAAAACAGCAACAGCTGAGTAAGAAAAAACCTTTATCAAAACAACAAAGCTTTCAGGTTAAGAAACCCTTTCTCAATGTATGACAAAAGGTACATTCAAAAACACCTGTATAACACATCCATTATGGGCAGAGTTAACTATGGCCCTATATGTTGTACTCCTAAAAAGGACAACAGTATTCTTTCCTAAACAATTCTCTATGCTAAGACACACACAAACACACACACACACACACACACACACACACACACACACACACACACACACACACACACACACACACACACACATGGGTCATTAGTTCTGTTCTGCATTCAATAATTTATGTGAGCAGTTGCAACATGCCATTGTAAAAATGAGGAGAAAGGTATTAGACATTACTGTGGACAATAGATAAACCATATGACAATTTTCTAAGACAGGCAGCATGATATTTGGCATGGACATGCATCCATGTAGTGAATACGATACTTACAACAATGTGATATGTTCAATCAAAACAACCTTAGAAATATCAAAATGTATTATATCTGTTAATAAAAATATTTCATGTGTACAATTGCATGCATTATCTTCAAAGCAATTAGGAATCAGAAGGCTTACAAAACAAAGCTTTCAGAATATGCTTGCTGATTAAACTTTGAGAATACTCTGTTATTAAATAGGTACCTCCTCAAGTGTCAGTCAACCAAGGCTATGACAGTGGTTTCTAAAAAAAAAAAAAAAAAACCAAGAGGTTGGAGACAACAGAAGCAATGCCAATGTTGCTGCAGGGTGTGCTGATTATGAGCTGCTGCTATCAAATAGATAGCCACTCAACACACCCATAGTGTGTGAGCAGATGCAATACCAATGTCGAACTGAAGGCCATACCACACAGTTTGCAAACAGCAGTGCTAACACTAACACAGCAGACTCCCATTCATCTCATGAACAGGCAGTCTATGCACAATAAATCAATCATCAGAAAACACAGCCATTCATACAAGTACACCAAACCATGCATCATAAGCAATAGTTACAGCAGTTACACTTGCATCTAAAATACACCTTAAAAATCTGTGTGACAGATAAATACAACAAACTGTCATTTAGTTTGTGGATGTAGTGTTAGAAATGTGTGTTGACAAAATGGATCAAAAGTATGCAATATATCAACACTGTATGTTTTATACACAGTTATAATGACAACTTATTAATATTAACATATATTTTGAGCATTGATGGTATTCCTGCATTCTAGAAAAACATGTTGGTTTGAAGATTATAGGCCTGAAACAGTGGAATATGCTTTTCAATTCATGATACATGTAAAATATTCAACATATCTCTCTTCAAGCCTGTGCATCTGCTCAATGCACATCACTCTGTTCTACTGCGGTCCTTGTCACCTGAAAAAAAAAAAAGAGAGAGACTTTTAAAAATGTAATCCACAAATAATGATATACAATTCACAACGCACTTTGTAGACTGTTTTTCTGATGAATATTAGATAAGCACAACACACAGATGACATTTTTATATTCAGGTGTTAATAGCTTTAAGGACACGAGATTCAAACCTACAACCACACTATACATCCAAATTCTACCCTTGAGACTTACCTGCCTACCTAACACATCTTAACTGCAGAAGCATGTTGTCCAGGCAGTGAAAAAGAGTTAAAGTTATATCATCTTGATGGGGGATGGACTATTAAGAATGATCTTGGCTTAGGATTGCAAAGTATGAACATATGCTGCTCATTTAGCTAAACTGTTTTTAAAATACATTCATGTCACCACTGTGTTCATAAAAATTAACAGTAATTGAGAGCATCCATTCCTCAGACAGTGTGACAGTGTCATGTAACATCCAGCTTACGTGAACAGAACCATACCTGTTGCTGTACATTGTGGACATAGAAATGTATGTGTGAGGACCATTGTCCCTTGTTAAATTGCACATCATTAGTTAAAAACAGACATCTTCCCTGGTCTTCCTTCCAACTGTTAGTATACCCATCACAGTCCCTCAACATTAGGGGTTTACATACCTCTCAACCTCTTACTGCAAGAAATCTGAACAAAGACTAAAATAACGGTGGGACAAAGGCCCAAAAGTGGGACAGATTTTAAATATTGTTTATATCAACTCAGAAAGTTGCTAAAATAACAGCATTTGTATTAGCCTGCATTTTCTAATGGATATGAAGTCTGAAACTCAAGTATATGTCACTATTTAGTCACTTCAATCGTCAGTGATTTGTCAGAAAACCATAAATTGTACAAGCAGCAGACCAAATATATGAGGCAAATATCTGGACATTCTGCAAAAATCTGGAGAGTTGATGGGTGTGGAGGTTGATTTTGTTCTTCTGTTTCCTTCAGTTTGTTTGTGTCTTTTGGCTTTTCCCGGTTAGGGGTCGCCACAGCGGAACTCCGGTCCGCTAATGATTGGCAGTAGAGTTTTTATGTGCTGGCTTGCCAGACCTAACGCACAACCTTCAACGAAGGAATGCCCGTTCACGCATGTCACCACACAGAAGACGCTCTAACTGAGAATCGAACCGGCAACGTCTAACTGTGAGGCGACAACGTATTTCATGAAAAAACTGACCTTCATAGCATTTTAAAAAGTATACAAAATTAACCTAAAACTTTCTCAGACATGTAATAGATTTATCAAGATGTACCGGCCCCACTGTTAAATCTTAGATGTTGAAAGAATGTTAGAGATTACAAAGATATAAGTAGAAATTTGAAAAATAACAGTTATTTGTAACAACGCTCAAAATATATGTTAATATCAATAAGTGTAGTATGCTTAGTTAACTGAATGCTATGGGTGTATGAAATCAGTATAACAGTTTAAGATATATGTGCCCCCCTTCAAGAACTTGAACACACAGCACACAAAATGTAGATATGATGGCATGTGTCCTAACAAACAAGGCTAACACTCAACACAATTGACTCATACACAAACAGGCACTGCTCTTCAAACAACGTTGTTCAACAATTGATGTTATTTGGCCATTATGGATTAAGGCATTATTCACAGAAAGACTAGATCAGTGAGTTGTTACCATGCACAACATAAACCTTAAAATAAAGAATTGCAATATGTTTTTTTTAAAACAATGATATGGGTGAAGTTAACCAAGTTAACAGGTTTCCCTATATGGTTTGGAGCCCACAACACTCCAAAATTTAGACATGCTGGCCAGTTGCTTTACAGGCCAAGCTACCATTCAACTAGACTTTCACTCTAGAAAACAGCTACTGCAGGTGTTTATTAGCAATCCTACAATAAACAGCAGAATATAGAAAATGCATGCAATTTGAATACCTCTCATAGTGAATATGTAACAGCTATCAACACATAATTAAAAACTTACATTTAAGCAATGTTACAGATATTAATGTTTAAATTAAATAAATGTGTCTGTGTACTTGTTTATGAATAAAGATGCAAGTAAGATATATACGTGTTCATCATCCAACCAGTAATGCTCCCATACATGATATAGTAGGACTATGATGGAAAACTATGAAATGTAAAATTATGTACTTAGATGTTGTAAAACATGTGTACCTCTACAAAGGACATAGTTATGGATATTATTCAATTATTAGATAAAATAACAACATGAATATCAAATCATTAGTTAAGAGGGCAGTATGTACAAAGTCCACTGAATTAACTCCACAAGCTAATTCTCAAAGCAACTAAAACATGGTTATAAAGACATATATATATATATATATGATTAATATGGTTCACAGAAATATCTGTAAAATCCGTAGGAATGCTAAGGTATATGTAGACTATTGTTACTTACTGTAGGGATCTGTGGGCTCTCTCCAAACCTAGTCGACCCTCATTTGAAGCTCTGCTACATCCCTCTGATGCAGGTCACCATAGCTGTGATGAACCTGCACTCCAGTATGGTAGATCCCTGTCTTCTGTTAATGCCTTCTCACAATCGAGTTACAAACATCAATCATAGTGAAGTTCCTAGGTCTGGCTCTCATCCACTGTCCAATCCAACATACACTGTCAATATCTGTTGGTCCAGCTGGACGCATGGACATATCTCAGCCTCCTTGAAGTAGCCATCATGATCCTCAAGTAGTAGAAATCTGAAAAACTTAAAAATGCTCACTGAGGTACAACTCAGATCATAGTTAGCAGTGGTCTGATTAGTAAATGTATCAAAATCAATATTTGAAAGTGGCACTGATGTCATATTCTAAGATTATTGGAAGATAACAGGCATATGCCACAGATGGTAACATTTATCAATACTTATTGGTTGTTTGCAAAGTACACCTGGGAGTTTTGGTGCATAACAGCAATGTATGCAGATATGTGCAAATGGGATTCTAAAAACTTGAATTTTAATTAACCTCATTAATTATTTATAGAGTGAATGGTACGTAAACCTGGGTGGACACAAGGTGCACTTTGATTCTGTGAGTCTGAGCGCAAGGTACATTGGCAAATAGTGGAAGTTTTGTAGTTGTAATTTGTAAATTTGTTAAAGATAATCATTTCAAAAGATATATGTTTGAAGTCATATTTACTCAAAATTTTAAGTTAAACAAATACTGTTAAGGGTTTCTGGAGTCATATTGACTGGAAATTTATATAGAGTATATAGAGGAGGATTTATGGATCATCTGCAATTCTTACTTGTAATTCCCTGTAGTTTATGGTCTAACTACAGAAACCTACGGATTACAACAGTATCCCTGTTTAGTATAGGATGTTGATAGATGGATATTTCTTAAATCGTGTTTCCTAAAACAGTGTTAAAACACGTGCTGTTGCTGTTACAGATATTTCTTCAATGGCGCTTCTTAACAAAGATGTTATGACTACTGTCTCTATTACAGATCCTGAGGTATTCCAATGCATTCCGTAATTGTTTAATTGTTAGTTGATATAGTATTTTAATGTGAAATGCAAGCAAACTCTGGTGGCATGATGCTGTTATAGGTTTCTGTAGTTAGACCATAAAGTACAGGGTATTGCAAGTAAGAATTGCAGATGATCCATAAATCCTCATCTATATATTGTTATCATTTGCAGTAGAAGTCTGTCTACACAACTGCATATGGGATTGAACCAAAATATTTAGAAGAATAACACTTGTATGCTTAAGTTTCCAGTCAATATGACTCCAGAAACCCTTAACAGTATTTGTTAAACTTAACATTTTGAGTAAATATGACTTCAAACATATACCTTTTGAAATGATTATCTTTAACATATTTACAAATTACAACTACAAAGCTTCCACTATTTGCCAATGCACCTTGCACTCAGACTCACAGAATCAAAGTGCACCTTGTGTTCACCCAGCTTTAAGTACCATTCGCTCTATACATAATTAAAGAGGTTAATTAAAATTCAAGTTTTTAGTGCCTAACATCATGTTTGCTGGATTGGCTGCTGGAGGAGAAAGTTGCTGTGCTACAAAATACAAAGACATAAATCAGGACAATGTGCTTACAGCACAGGATGAATATCAAAGACACAGTGTAGATATTTCACTGCAATGTTACAAATACTAATGACTTCATTTGCAGTCTATTGTATGTATATTTCACAGAATGTATGTACCATAACTATATAATCTATTAACCTGGCCAACATACAAGACATATGTGATATGTAAAAAAAATAAAAACAAACCTGGCAAACACTCATAGCATTTTGTTGTTGCTCCACTGGGATGAACTTCAACTAGTGTAAGGGGAAAAAACATTACAGATTACATCATTCACACCATTAATCAGGTGAGCACAGTTAAAACATACAGAATGTGTGACATACACATACCAGTTGTATGTGCACTTGAGGACTCCTGCTGTGTAGAGGTAGTGTTTTGTACTAAGTATCCTGCAGTGGGAAAGTAAAGAGAAATACAGCACACTCATCTATTTAGAAAAATGGCAAAATTATTACTGACACCATCGCATGTACAACACAGCAATCTGGGTTGCAAATACTCATGTGATGGACATTGTAACTGTACACCAGAAGACCCTGTATTGACAAATATTGACAAGAATGTCAGTTATCATGTGTGCTACACACTATTGAAAGTTATGACAATGTTACTGTAACACAACTGGTCTTTCTGCACTTGATAATGTGAGGCTTGCTCCTCTGCTGGATAGAGCTGCAGAGTTCAATGTTAGTGAACAGTATAACAGTAAACAGCAGTGCCATTAACTAAGGTGGGGGCACTAACAAGGTAGTGTGCACAGCAACAGTATAGAGATTAGAGACACTAACTGGCTGCTCCCTGAGTAGATCTGAAGTAGAACCAGAGATTATCTAAACAATCGTGTCATGGCTTGTGATTTGCTATGGAACTGCCAGGCAAGTGAAGTTTTATTTGAATTTATATTTTATTTCTTACCATTGTTTCTCACTGTTTATAGGAAGGATGGGATAGGTTGTAGACAAGAAGATTTACTTTGATTTATATTTTGTTGTCCTACCTTTACTTTTCACTGTTTTTTGTTAGAAAGGGATAGGTTTTAGACAGGCAAACTCTATGCAACCTAAGGATCCTAGTCAGCTATAAAGTCACACAGAGTGCAGAGAGGACAGTCCAGACTTATCTAAACAATCCTGTCTTGGTTTGTGATTTACTGATCTTCAGTGTTAAAAACAGGTGCAACTGTGAATGCATGCATTTGCATGCCACATAAAAAAAAAATCCAGTTTTTGTCTGAGTTTCAGAATGTGTACGGTCAGAGCAACAGCTTTACTGTACGTATTTTATTATTTAGTTGTAAATTGTTGGTGTGATTTTTCTGACAGAGGTTGATTTAAGTAACTGATTGTCATTATTCTTTTCTTTTATATTTGTTTTCATTTAAAGCTGCATATGGATTCCTTAAATGAGTATGTCATTACTGACGTGTTAAAGCACAAATATCTTGTACAGCATAATAAATGCTATGCATATTTAAGGGTGACACCTGATAACACTGCTGATCTGTGTTCCTCATGTTAAAAGCTAAAAGATTTGCTTACCATTAGCAGTAAATCTGGACTTACTGATGACAATTGCACTTGTGCCATTGGCGTGGCTTGGAGAACTGTTACATATATTAATGACTGCACTGGTGAGACAAATAATGTTAGACAAAGAGCAGATAGAACACATTTAGGAAAGGATGTGTTTATTCTCTGTAAAGATCACTCAGCCCCTATGAAATAAGATGATGCCCGTGACAACTTGGGAATTCTGAATACAAGTATTCAGCAATCTGAGAATTTGGAGTGTTTAGAAGGAAATAAAAAAAGAAAGAAAGTAGGACATTCATAACAAATAAGGAAGAAAAAGAAACTGATAAATGTTTATAAAGTAAAGGGAACGCATACTAAAAAGGACACATGCTTTGATATGTAACCTTCAGTCTACCGAAAAAGGCAGAGTTCCAAAAGAGAAGGTAGAAAAAAAGCGGCAAGGGACAGGTGAAAAGGAAGAAATCAAAATTAAACGTGAATGGTTTGAAGAACATTACTGTAAGAAAAAAAAGAAGATAGATAGATGTTGACAACATGGCTCAAGCTGTGGATGTACAAAGTCAGCAGGATGAGAATTGTATGCTTGGAAATGTAATCTTCTTCTGTCTTTTGGCTTTTCCCAGTTAGGGGTCGCCACAGCGGAACTCCGGTCCACTAATGATTGGCAGTAGATTTTAACGTGCTGGCTTGCTGGGCCTAACGCACAACCTTCAGCGAAGGAACACCCTCCACGCATGTCGACACACAGAAGACGCTCTAACTGAGAATCGAACTTGCAAATGCTTGGAAATGTAATATGCAATGAAAATAGTGGGATTAATAAGGCTCATGGTGATGAAGACTTTTCCTTTGTAACAACTGATAGAGCAGATATTACTGAATCAGAAGTTGAAGAGTCTTCAAACCTGGTCAGAAAAATATTCTTGTAATTGCAGCCACAATTATTAGAGGAACTGATACTTACATTTGCAGAGAAGATAATGAAAATCAAATTGTGTTATGCTTGCCAGGATCAAAAACAGAGGATATGAGACACGCCTTAGAATGCCTTAATGTAAGGAAGTATGGATCTGTTTTTATTCATGCCAGTACAAATGATGTCATCCGCAAATACTCTCTGACTGTTAGTAGTAAACTTACATCCCTCTTAGATAGTATCTTGTACTGGTGTTAGGACATATTTTTCTTAAATCATATATGGAAAGCAAAGTCAGGTCACTTGAAATGAAAATATTTTTTTGGTTAGATACCTAGAAGAAAAAATGTCCTGTTTTAAAAAATGGAAATGTGTAGAGCATTTGAGCCTAATTTTAGGCACATGTTCAGACAGGATGGCATGCATATGTCAGTATCAAGGAAGAGAATTTTTGCAGCAGATATTTTGCAATATTTAACAAACACAAGGCAGGATTTTTGCCAGGTCAAAAGTTTAACATTTTACAGACAGCAACATGTGATGCATCTTCGATGGTTGTTAATGGCAGAAGCATTAATAATAAAGTTTTATTATTGGAAAATTTGCCACATTCCCACAAGACTGATATTGTTATTGTTTGTGAAACCAGTTCTGTCAGGGTATATATGTTTTTACTGTAACAGGCATTCTAACAAAAATCAGGTGGAGGTGTTATGATAGGGATTAAAGATAATCATGAGTCTTGTGATTATTGCAAGTTCAGTGATAACACCAATACTACAGATTGTGTAAGTGTGACAGTAAAGACAACCCTGGAACATATAACAATTGCTGGAGTGTATAGACCACTAAAGTCAAGTACTGATGACCTAGAGGAAGTCATACATTTTTATGTTGAACACAGGAAGGAAGAATAATAGTGGCTGGGAACTTAAATTTACCAGAAGCAGACTGGAATAATATTAATTCAACAGGATTAGTAAGGAAATTATTCACAACATATGTTCATGAACAGTACTTGCTTCAGATTGTAAAAAAAACCTTCATGGGAAAGGGGCATACCAGTCATTGTTTGAACCCCTAAAGAAATTACTGTTACTTCATATAAACTTTTACCACCATTGATGTGCAGTGATTATGGGGTTATAAAGATTAATTTGTTGTTATATAATTCTGCCAAACTGAAATCTAACGCAATGCACAGAAGATTAATTACAGATTATATGGAAGCAAAGCAGTCACTATGTAAAACTAATAGGAGTGATGTGTTCAGAGGAAAGACTGCAGAAGGAATGTGGAAAGTTTTGATGGAGAATTGGTTTGAGTGTAAAAACAAAATCAAGAAAATGTTTAACGTCAGGATCTAGGCATACAACATCAAGGGGATATATTTCCATAAGGACAAGTTATCTGATTAAATGAAAGACAAAAACCAGAAAAAAAAATGGAAAAGAGGTCAAACTACAACTTTGAAAACTGAAATAAACAAGATGGGCAAATAAATTAAGCATAGTGTGAAACAAGATCAAGAAAAATTGAAGAAAATGTATATAAAGATATTGACCATAATAGGAAACCATTTTATAGATACATTAGACGTTGAAGGAGTAAAGGCATGAAAATTGATAAACTGTATGTGGATTCTAAAATTTATTCACAGACACAACATATTCTAGATATATTTACAAAATCTTATTCAAAACAGTTTGACTGCACAAAGGAAATGATAAGTTGTTCTAGTGATATCCAGGTAATCTCAGATATTTGAGTCAAAAAGATTATATTGAAAAAGAACTATGCAAACTGGATTCAAAGAAAGCACTGAGAGCAGATGTAATAAGTGATAATGGCCTGAGAACACTTCAGGAAGAACTTATAGTGCCACCATGTCCATCCTCCCCCTGGCCGGGCCGGGCTTAGGGGAGGATGCTCCCCCTGTTGTAGTAGGAAGTAGTAGTCCACAAAAATCACAAAAACTGATAGGTCAAAGAAGAGCCATAAAGACGATAAAGTGGACTATTGAGGATAAGAAAGAAATTATGTATTGTTACTATTATGCAAAAAGCTTCCTGCCATGGTGGTGCAGTGGTTAGCATTGTCGCCTCACAGCAAGAGGTTTTCCCATTTGATTCTTGATTGGAGCACCTTCTGTGTGGAGTCTGCATGTCCTCCCTGCAGTTGAGTGATGTTTAAAGACATGCAGGTAGGTGAGTGCGTGAATGGGTGCGCCTTTGTTGAAGGTTGGGCATCAAGCTGGAACCTCGGCACTGTAAAAATCTACTGCCAGTCATAAGTGGACTGGCGTTCCGCTGTGGCAACCCCTATTAGGGAAAAGCCAAAAGACATTACTTTACTATTATGCAAAAAGCCCAGAATTTCCAGACACACAATATACAAAACGATTAAGAGAGAAATTAGAGGAAAGAAAAATACTTCCACAAGAAAAACTGTCAGAAGCTTCAAATAAAAAAAAAATTGTATTCATTAATACAACAGATTTGTGAAAAACAGTATATAGAGCAAGAAACTTTGATTTGTTTGGAAAAAGAAGCATCTGAGGAAGTGCGAAAATATAAACAACAAAACCTAGAGATTTTTGAAAAGTATAAAAAAGAAATATGGATATGGAAAAGAAAGAGAGATTTGATATGCTGCTTAAGTCTACTTAATAAAGGCTTACATTTCATTCCTTTTTTTTTTTTTTTTCATTTCTGAGGATCACTTAGCTCAAGATTTATTAGCATTTTGCAGACTCTTGAATTTAAGATTGCACTTTCAAGGATCTACTGATGGTGACTCTGATAGACTTTTCACTTATCATAAGTCAAAATTTGTACCACTCATGCACCATAATGTTCAATTGTTTCAAACAAGCGTATTGAAGGACTTGCATTTCTATTCTAGGGGGTTGAGCTATAAGGCTAACAATCTCTCAAAGACTGAACTAGAGGTCTTACATGATTTAGAGAATAACAAAGATTTAGCTATTCTCTCTGCTGACAAAGGTGGGGCAGTTGTGGTCATGAACATTATGTGAAAATGCCTTTGGATCCAACATTTAGATTCAAAAAACAGATTGATGATTTCTTGTTATCTGCTAGGCAGGAGGGGATTATATCTGACTCTACTTTGTATCATCTCAAAGTACTGGACCCTATGAATCAATATATTTATTTTTTACCTAAGATTCATAAGGACCCTTGTAACCCACCCGGCAGACCGATTGTATCGGGGTAGAGGTTCACTCACTGAGCCACTGTCACAATTCCTCACCCAATTCCTGCAGCCACTATTAAAATGGCTCCGTGCCAGAATCAAGGACACCATCGAATTTCTTCAGATTATTTCTGAAACTCAATTGGAAAAGGGGTGGGTATTATTTACACTAGATGTCTGTGCATTATATACCAATATACCACATGAGGCCGGTCTAGAAACCATAGAATATTGGCTATATACATCAGACCTCTACCAACCTGGTTTCAACACCTTTTTAATATGCTTTACTGAACATGTCCTTACAAAAATGTCTTTTTCTACCAGGAACAATACTATTGGCAAATTAAGGGTACAGCTATGGGGACTTCTTTTGCCCCTATATATGCAGACCTCTGCATGGCTTATGTCGAGGAATATTTGATTTATGACCAGGCACATAACATCTACCTGGTGGAAATGTACATTTGGAGGAGGTTTTTGGATGATTGCTGGATGGTTTGGAGATCGGATGTGGATCACTTGTTGGAATTTGTTGGCTACCTTAATGAAAACAAATGGGGCCTGCAATTTACTGTGAATTACAGTTTAGAACAAGTAACATATCTTGATGTTCTAGTTACTAGAAATACTGATCAATCACACTTTACGAACTGAGGTATTCCGCAGATATCCACAGTATAATTCCCTTCTCCATGCATCCAGCTATCATCCACCTCATATAGCTAGGAACATCCCCAAGTTACAATTCATAAGAATGAGACAAATTTGCTCAGGGGATTCTACTTATGAATACTTCAGGAAAGATCTTATTACGAGGTTTCATGAAAGAAGCTATAAAATTGGACATGTACTGACGGCCAGTAATTGGGCTACTACACTAAACAGGGGTGATCTGTTGAAATATAAAGATAAAAAAGTGACTAAGAACTCTGAAATCAGGTTGGTTACCACATATGGTAGGAACACAGACACACTTATGAATAGTGTACAGAGACATTGGAATATTTTGTTGGCAGATCACAATCTATCTCAATTTCTTCAGATGAAATGCCGCTTTTCTTTTCGTAGAGGCAGAAATCTGGGCTCCCATTTATGTCACTACAAACGAGGAGCTAGAGGTTCGGGTCACACTGGTGTACAAACTTCTCTATTGGGGGATACTCTTATGGGTCGTTGCCCCTGTGGTCATTGTAGCCACTGCAATAGAATTATAAGGTCTAAACAGTTCATGAGTCAGAACTCAGAAAATGGTTTTGATGTTACATTTTTTGCTAACTGCAGTAGCGATTGGATAATTTATTTGTCTACGTGCAGTTGCTCAGCATTCTATGTGGGTCAGACCTCTAGACCTTTGAGAATAAGGGTATCTGAACACATTAGTGACATGAGGATAAGGAAGCCCACTAGTGCACTATATAAACACTCCTTAGTACATTCTACAGCGACTTTTAGGTTCATGGCAATAGATAAAATTGAGGGCAACAGATTAACTAAAGCAGGATGGCACAATATTCTTGATGCCAAAGGATAAATTGGATAATTAAACTAGGTGGACTTTTTCCACCAGGTCTTAATGAGCATTTATAATTTGACCAATCTCAACCAATCGGGGACAAATTTCAACAGAATCAGGGACAATCAGGGACACTTTTAAAATATTACTGCTATTAACTTGAAACATTGACAGAATCAGTGCATATGAATTAATACACATTTCCGAAGTAAAAGAAGTCTATAACTCTTAATTATTGTCATTATTCATTAAGTGGAATTCACCACCTTTCCTCCAAAAGGCACTAGTTTTAGGAGGGATTAAGAGGGACAGAGCTAAAATTTGAGTCAAAATCAGGGACTTTCCTGAAAATCAGGGACAGTTGAGAGGTATGCATGTTTTTTGTGGTTGATGTCATACATAAAAGGGAATTTGTAATTTACTTCTATTAACACCGAGGAAGGCTATGTAATTATATTAGCCAAAACCAGTCTGTTTTTTAACTTTTTCTATGGCTGACATTTAATAAATATTGGAATTGTTCAGCGTCAAAGTTTGCTGGCTTACTTTGCTGTTCTTTAATTTGATATTCAGGCCGTGCAATTGCCGTACGTGCAGGGGGTTGCTTTTTTCTGTGACAACTTTTCTCCCAGGAAAACGATAACTTAATTGATGCTCTCCACCAACATGGAAGGAGACATTCAATAGATACTGTTTTGAAAAAATAAAATCAGTAAAGGTCTCACCAACATGATCAATGCAGTTGAAGGCCACAACCAATCCAGTGAGGCCTGTAGACAACTCTACTTAGACATGATTCTTAATGCAGCCAACAAATTGACACATTATGAGAGATTGAGTGATGCCAGCAGTGGTGGACCACCATAACCTCCCCTGATGATGTTACAGTTTTTTTGGCCTCACTGCATACAGCAAGAGGGGAGCAATAAATCCCTGGTTGTGAGATTGAAGCTGAAGTTCCAGGGTGGATATGTATGTATTTATGTTTAGTACAGGGATGAGTATTGTAAGACTCACAGCATATTGCTTCAGCATGCATATTCATGTATTGCTGTGTTTGATTTACAGCAGCAGAGTTGAGATGTGAACACACTTCCAAACAGGGTGAGGGTAATTAATGCAAGTATGATTATATGTATCGGTACATCTGAGTTACAGACAGAGCAATGCAAACAACATTTGCAATGTTTATTGCATTAATATTCACAAGTCCATACCTACATACATACATACATACATACAAATATTTCAAGCATGGGCATTAATGCCCTTCTAGCCTGCCAATATACCAAAACAGTTGCTCCCATAATAATGGTTAAGGGAGGTTGGCATAATGGTTAAGGTGTTTACCTTACAGACACAAGGTGTGGGGTTTGATTATCATGTGGGCTAGTTGGCTAGGCTTAAAATGGCCCACAAAGGCAGTTAGCCTATTACTAATCTACGAACCTAAGTGTTCAGGCTGTTCTTAAAAATATCTAAAGTACTGCTTGCTTTAATGTAGTTTGGTAGTCTGTTCCATGTATCAGCTGTCTTCTCAGGGAACCAATTAGTGCACTTCTCAATCCTATAGAACTTTCCACATAGGTTGTCTGATGATTCTCTACTACTTTTTGATAACCATAAACATTCCCAGAGATAGTTGCCTCTAAATGCCCTATACACCTGAATAAGATATCCCCTTAAATATCTATGAGACAATGTACAAGTTCAGATATTTGTCTTTCATAATAACTTAAATTTTTACATCCATGGATGTCTTTGGTATATTTCCACTGTACTCTTTCCACTTTACTCAAGCTTGTTTTCTTATAGGGTTTCCATATTGTTATTCCATACTCAAGTCTGGGTCTAATGTAATTAACAAACAATGACTTAATAATTTATAATTTCCCAGACTTTAGAAATCTTTTTATACAACCTATAATTCTGTAACAATCATTAACCAATTGATTTATATGATAAGGAAAACTTAAAGCTGGATCTAACCATACATCCATGTCCTTAAAAGAATCTACAGTTCCAATCACTGTGTTCTGTATTAAGTATTCACCTTTAAACTTGTCTCCCAAAAATCTCATATGCTTAGTTTCTGATATATTTATCAGCATATTATTCTCCTGTGCCCAAATGGTTAATTTAGTCAAGTTCTTTTGCAGACATGCCCTATCTGTAACACATGTAATCAGTTTACCCAATTTCAAGTCATCTGCATACAGACTGTAGAACACCTCAGATGAAAAAGATAGGTCAGAAAGATACAATCTAAACAAGTAATGACCTATGACACAGCCTTGTTGAACACCCTGACTGTAACCAATAATTTCACCTGTCCAATTGTTGTATCATATTTGCCATGTCTTATTTGTAAGCCATGCAGCTATCCATCTTATCAACAGTAAATCAGTACCTAGTTGTAATTTGTTGCTCTGTGTTTTGCGTATGACTCTGTGCAATGCTGAAGTTGTATCTATGTAAATTATACCACAGCACAATTTTTCATTTGTAGCTGTTATTATATTGTTATAGAACATCACTTTGCAGGTGGTAATATATCTATTTTTCAACACATGCATGATGATGTATGGTTTCAAGTCCTAATCTTTCCAGTTCTGACAATAACCCATCCAGTATTACTTTCTCTGTTATTTTTCCACAACAATGAAATTAGATTTAAAGGCCTAAATGACCCTGGGTTTGTCCTATTCCCCTTTCCCTTAAAGACAGGTTTAATAAGCTCATGTCTTAAAATCTTGAGGAATGTCCCCATAGTTATATCACCTAAGAGATAATAGATATAATGTTATCAGTCTTTTTTAATTTCTCCAAATCTTTTGGGTTTTTAATACTATGACAGCAATGGACCCCATTTCTAGGTGAAAGTATGATTAAAGTTCATGAAATTAGTATTGTTTCAAACTTTGATGTCAGCCAGAAGTGCTCTTCACAGCCCCTGCAATGTATCCAGTAATGACTCCTGCAATTTTTACAGAATTACATATATTGGTAACATATCTAAATACGATTGTAAATTCTTTTTTATAAGACCTATTGCTCTTACTACTATTGGGACTGTCTGGGTATCTTTCTTCCACATTGCTCCTGTTTCTGCCTATAAATCCTGAAATGTTATGACTTTGTGTCTCTCTGTACACAAGGCACAGTAGTCACTGGGTGTGGTGATTTCAATGATCAGTGCTGCTTTTGTCTTCTTTTCACGGACCACTATATCTAGTTTTCTAGCATCTGTCTTTTGAACTGTTGGTAATGGATGATCCCATGTGATGTAAACTTCATCATTTTCTGTGATGCTTTGTGGCTCATGTTTTGAGTGTTTTTCCTCCACCTTAATACCATAGTGTTTGCATAATCCCCAACGCAACAATCTTGCTACATTATTATGCCTTTCAGTATACAGTCCTTCTGCCATTCGTATGTCACAACCAGCAAGGGGTGTGCAACTGTTTCCAATTTGGTTTTACAAAACCTACATTTGTCTGTTTCTCCCACATGTTCAATGGACTTTGTAAACCACTGTGTATGCATCCCCACTATCTTGGGATGCCAATATTAACCTTTCATCTCTTGGTTTGAATTTGCCTCTTCTTAACCATTCCTGCATTTGTTCCTGATCAACATGAGGTTCTTCCAGAAGTTCTCTATACTTGCAACAATATTTATGCATTTTCCTTATTTCTTGTCTTCTCATCTAGTCCTTCACCTTATATACTTTCTTTTGTTTTTTGGCACATTCAGTTGCTGCCTAATTTTTATCTACTTCTGGTTTGATTTCATTCCTGTTTGACGCCGATATGCTTCTGCTAGATTAAGCAGAGAAGTCATCTTAGATTTAGTCTACTCATGTTTCAAAACTTTCCCTACGTTTGGGTCTTGTGAGGTCAGCAGATATGTGTGGAGACCCATGATTACAGATCTATACTTGTAATCAATTTCAAAAAGGCCCATCCTTCCTTCAGAACGGGGAATATATAACCTTGGTATGCACTTATTTTTATAAATCATTTGGTGAGTATGAAGCATCCTTCTTGCTTTCCTATATAATCTATCTAATACGTTTTGGGGCCAGTCAATCACTCCAAAACTGTATGTTAGGACAGGAAGAGCAAATTGGTTTATAGCTTGGATTATGTTCCTAGATGCCAAAGCTGTTTTCAGGATTAATTTAAGTCTTCTAAAGTATTCCTTACTAAGTTTTATTAACATTTGTTCAAGTTTTATTGTTGATCCTTCATTTTTTTGTTGCGTCATTTGGCTTTTCCCGGTTAGGGGTCGCCACGGCAGAACTCCGGTCTGCTAATGTTTGGCAGTAGATTTTTAAGTGCCGAGTTGCCAGCTCTGACGCACAACCTTCAACGAAGGTACGCCCATTCACGCATGTCTCCACACAGAAGACGCTCTAGCTGAGAAGTGAACATGACAACGTCATACTGTGAGGCAATAACGCTACTGCAGCACCACCACCGCAGTTCCTTCATCAATTCCCAAATATTTATACACTCCTTCTTGCTCAAGTTCTTTTATATCACATTCTTGTACCAAACTGATGTTTTCTTGGTGTTGCAGATTACCTGCTTTAAAGGTTGCTTTTGCACATTTAACAAGACCAAATGACATTCTTATACAATCTGAAAAAGTTTTGACAACTTTCAGTTGTGCTTTCAGTTTCTCATCTGATGAGCTATACAGTTTTAAATCATCGACAAAGAGAAGATGAGAAGTCTTTACACTTTGTTGTTTTCTAGGCGCCAAACTATAGCCATGGCCTAAGCTGTTAAGTAGACAGCTTAATAGGTTAAGGGCAAGGTAGAATAGTAGTGGTGACAGAGAGTCATCCTGGAATATCCTCCTTTGAATTTTTATCCCTGGGAAAATGATTTGTCCTTTATCATGGCTTAATTGCAAAGTGGTCTGCCGCTGTTTTGTGGTCACTGTAATGTAGTCAATCAGTGTAGGGTGTATCTTATACATTTTTAAGCAGTCTTTTATCCATGACTATGGGATACTATAAAATGTTTTTTTTGTAGTCAATCCATGCCATACTTAGATTCTTCCTCTTTT
This sequence comes from Protopterus annectens, assembly GCF_019279795.1. Lineage (NCBI taxonomy): Eukaryota > Metazoa > Chordata > Ceratodontiformes > Protopteridae > Protopterus > Protopterus annectens. The sequence continues at coordinate 438,244,709 of NC_056745.1, forward strand.
TACAGTTCTCCACTATGACTTTATTTAACAACAAATGATCCTTTGTTCCGCATTACTTTCTTTTATTGCCATTTTGTTCTACTGCCATAATTGAGTTTTCTTCTAAATGACTATAAACTCTGTCAGCATCAATTCCCGTGTAAAGTTTATATGTCGTCAGAAGGCAAGTTATTGGTCTATAAGTTTTAGGGTAGCTTGAAGGTTCACTCAAGTAGGAGCATTGTTTTTTCCGTTGTTAGCCAGGTTAGTGTCTGTTCAGGGTGCCCATATAAATAGTTTTTACTCATGGCTAAATCTATATGCAAAGATGTTAATACTTTTAACCAAAAGTTAGGCACTGCATCTGGACCTGGGGTTTTCCAATTAGAAGCTTTTCTTAACTTTGTTTCAATCTCTCTGGCTGTTACTTCATCCCATTTCATATCCTGTACATTTAAACTTCTTATTCTTTCTTTTATTTCTTCTATCCATTTAGCATATTTGTTATGTTCCAAAGGATCTTCATAGATACTTCTCCAAAATGTATCTATTTCTTCTTTTTTTGGTGGTCTTTCAATTCCTTTTACCTTGTTTCCCAAATCTTTATAAAACTTTTTTGGGTCATCAATAAATTGCTTATTTTGTACTTTTCCTTTATGTTTATCTACATATCTTCTCATTTTTCTGCCTGTGTTGAGATTTTTAGTTTGTTACTTGCGATATTGCATAACAGATCCTGGTCTGTTCTAATACTGCACATTGCTTTTATCATTTGTATCTTTCTTAGTATTTTTGTTGATCTGTTCCCTCTTCTATATTTTTCTAACAGTAACACTTCATGTCTTAATTGCTTTATAGTGTTCTCTATTCGATACCTACATGATGGTATTTGATTTCTCCTGTTCCTTTCCCCCACTACCCTGTATTCTCGTGGAAGAACTTTATCAGTTATTAATTTAGCTGCACAGTAATATATCCTGTTTACTTCTGTTATATTGCAAGGATCTCTATGAACAATCCTAATTACTGTGTTCATTAGTTTTATCAAACTTCTGACTTTTTGGGTTTTATTGACCTTCTGCAGTCGATTTCTTTCACTGATCTTAATACGTCTATCTATGTTTATTAAATCAAGCAATTCTTCTTTTAGCTCATAAACTTCTGACTTTTTGGGTTTTATTAACCTTCTGTAGTCGATTTCTTTCATTGATCTTAATACGTCTATCTATGTTTATTAAATCAAGCAATTCTTCTTTTAGTTCATAAATTGAGAGCACATTTTTTGTTTTCCATTTCTTGCAGGCAATCTATAGAAAGTTCTATAGCATCTTCCTGTGGCACATTCTCTTCAATTTTGTCCTGTGTCATCCATTGCTCTATCATATGGGAACTCACTGGTCTGTCACTCCTCAATATTGACTGCATCACAGTTTCCAGAATTTACTGTTCCTTCCCTTGCTGTCTAGCTTCAAGTGAATGTTTATACTGGTTTCCTGTGGAAGGATCCAAAATATCTTCATATGGCACCTGACCAATTGCTTCCTGTTCCACTGATTTCCCCTTAATTTGAATATCCATTGCTCTATCCTGTTGTGGTACTTTCTGAATTAGATTTTCTATACTGAATCTTTCATATCACATGTACTCTACAACCTCAGTTTCTATTTCTTTACTTTGTCCATTACTAATCTCCTTTTCTACAATTCCTCTTTGACTTCTTATTTTTGTATTGTAAAATTTTCCATGTCTGGATTCCTTTGCCTGTATTTCTCTTCAAATATCTTTGGTGCTGCTCTTTTTGTATTGGTTAGTTTTGCTTTCTCCTTTGCATAAATATTACACCATATTAAATCTCTTTTTCTTCCCATGTCCATATTTCTTCTACAGATGTCTCCTGATCTTCCTGCTTTTCCTTACTTTGTAGACTCACTCCATCATGCTGTGATATAACCTGTGTTAGACCTTCTACACCAAATCCTTCACTTTGCAGGCACTCCAAAACTTCAACTTCTATTTTTTTTAACTTCTACTTTACTAATCTTATTTTCTTTATTCCCTCTTTGTGATATTAATTATTTATTTATTATTATTTTTTTGTGTGAAATTTTCCATATCTGGATGCCTTTGCCTCTATTTCTCTTCTAATATACTTGGGGGTGCCTTCTTTATATTGATTAATGTGGCCTTTTCCTTTGCATAAATATTGTGCCATATCAAATCGCTCTTTCTTTTCCATGTCCATATTTCTTTTTTTATACTTTTCAAAAATCTCTAGGTTTTGTTGTTTATATTTTCGCACATCCTCAGATGCTTCTTTTTCCAAATAGATCAAAGTTTCTTGATCTATACACTCTTTTTCACAAATTTGTTGTATTAATGAATACAATTTTTGTATTTGAAGCTTCTGATATTTTTAATTGTGGAAGTATTTTTCTTTCCTCTAATTTCTCTCTTGTTTTGTATATCTTGTGCCTGGAATTCTGGGCTTTTTGCATAATAGAAACAATACATAATTTCTTTCTTATCCTCAATAGTCAACTTTATCGTCTTTATGACTCTTCTTTGGCCCTATCAGATTTTATGATTTTTGTGGACTACTACTTCCTTCTACAATGGGGGGGGGGCATCCTCCCCTGGGCCTGGCGTGGCCAGGGGAACATGGCCATGGTGGTACTATAAGTTCTTCCTGAAGTGTTCTCAGGTCATTATTACTTATTACATCTCCTCTCGGTGCTTTCTTTGAATCCAGTTTACATAGTTCTTTTTCAATATAATCTTTTTGACTCAAATATCTGAGATTACCTGGATATCATTAAAACAACTTATCATCCCCTTTGTGCAGTCAGACTGTTTTGAATAAGATTTTGTAAATATATCTAGAATCTGGTGTGTCTGTGAATAAATTTTAGAATCCACTTACAGTTTATCAATTTGCATGCCTTTACTCCTTCAACGTCTAATGTATCTATAAAATGGTTTCCTATTAGGGTCAATATCTTTATATACATTTTCTTCAATTTTTCTTGATCTTGTTTCACACTATGCTTAATTTATTTGCCCAGATTGTTTATTTCAGTTTTCAAAGTTGTAGATTGACCTCTTTTCCATTTCTTCTATTTTTTGTCTTTCACCTTAATCAGATAACTTGTTCTTATGGAAATATATCTCCTTGATGTTGTATGCATAGATCCTGACGTTAAACATTTTCTTGATTTTTTTTTACACTCAAACAAATTCTCTATCAACATTTTCTACATTCTTTCGGCAGTTTTTCCACTGAACACATCACTCCTATTAGTTTTACATAGTGACTGCTTTGCTTCCATATAATCTGTAATTAATCTTCTGTGCATTGGGTTAGATTTCAGTTTGGCAGAATTATATAACAACAAATTAATCTTTAGAACCCCATGATCACTGCACATCAATGGTGGTAAAACTTGATATAAAGTAACAGTAATTTCTTTAGGGATACAAACAATGACTGGTATGCCCCTTTCCAGTGAAGGTTTGTTTTTACAATCTGAAGCAAGTACTGTTCATGAACATATGTTGTGAATAACTTCCTTACTAATGCTGTTGAATTAATATTATTCCAGTCTGCTTCTAGTAGATTTAAGTTCCCAGCCACTATTATTCTTCCCTCCTCTGTTTGACACAAAAATGTATGACTTCCTCTAGGTCATCAGCACTTGACTTTAGTGGTCTATACACTGCAAAAATTGTTATATGTTCCAGGGTTGTCTTTACTGTCACAGTTACACAATCTATAGTATTGGTGTTATCACTGAACTTGCAATAATCACAAGACTCATGATTATCTTTAATCCCTATCATAACACCTCCACCTGATTTTTGTTAGAATGCCTGTTACAGTAAAAACATCTATACCCTGACAGAACTGGTTTCACAAACAATAACAATATCAGTCTTGTGGGAATGTGACAAATTTTCCAATAATAAAACTTTATTATTAATGCTCCTATCATTAACAACCATCAAAGATGCATCACATGTTGCTGTCTGTGAAATGTTAAACTTTTGACCTGACAAAAATCCTGCCTTGTGTTTGTCAAATATTGCAAAATATCTGCTGCAAAAATTCTCTTCCTTGATACTGACATATGCATGCCATCCTGTCTGAACACGTGCCTAAAATTAGGCTCAAATGCTCTACACATTTCCATTTTTTAAAACGGGACATTTTTTCTTGTAGGTATCTAACCAAAAAATATTTTCATTTACAGTGACCTGACTTTGTTTTCTATATATGATTTAAGAAAAATGTGTCCTAACACCAGTACAAGATACTATCTAAGAGGGATGTAAGTTTACTACTAACAGTCAGAGAGTATTTGCGGATGACATCATTTGTACTGGCATGAATAAAAACAGATCCATACTTCCTTACATTAAGGCATTCTAAGGCTTGTCTCATATCCTCTGTTTTTGATCCTGGCAAGCATAGCACAATTTGATATTTATTATCTTCTCTGCAAATGTAAGTATCAGTTCCTCTAATAATCGTGGCTGCAGTTACAAGAATATTTTTCTGACCAGGTTTGAAGACTCTTCAACTTCTGATTCAGTAATATCTGCTCTATCAGTTGTTATCAAACGAAAAGTCTTCATCACCATGAGCCTTATTAATCCCACTATTTTCATTGCATATTACATTTCCAAGCATACAGTTCTCATCCAGCTGGCTTTGTACATCCACAGCTTGAGCCATGTTGTCAACATCTATCTTTCTTCTTTTTTTTTCTAACAGTAATGTTCTTCAAACCATCCACATTTAATTTTGATTTCTTCCTTTTCTCCTGTCCCTTGCTTCTTTTTTCTACCTTCTCTTTTGGAACTCTGCCTTTTTCTGTAGACTGAAGGTTTTCTGATAGAAAATTTTATCATTCCCTGTACTCTGTGTGTTACATATCAAAGCATGTGTCCTTTTTAGTATGCATTCCCTTTACTTTACTTTACTTTATAGACATTTATCAGTTTCTTTTTCTTCCTTATTTGTTATGAATGTTCTCGTTTCTTTCTTTTTTTATTTCGTTCTAAACACTCCAAATTCTCAGATTGCTGAATACTTGTATTCAGAATTCCCAAGTTGTCACGGGCATCATCTTATTTCATAGGGGCTGAGTGATCTTTACAGAGAATAAACACATCCTTTCCTAAATGTGTTCTAGCTGCTCTTTGTCTAACATTATTTGTCTCACCAGTCCAGTCATTAATATATGTAACAGTTCTCCAAGCCACGCCAATGGCACAAGTGCAATTGTCATTAGTAAGTCCAGATTTACTGCTAATGGTAAGCAAATCTTTTAGCTTTTAACATGAGGAACACAGATCAGCAGTGTTATCAGGTGTCACCCTTAAATATGCACAGCATTTATTATGATGTACAAGATATTTGTGCTTTAACACGTCAGTAATGACATACTCATTTAAGGAATCCATATGCAGCTTTAAATGAAAACAAATATAAAAGAAAAGAATAATGACAATCAGTTACTTAAATCAACCTCTGTCAGAAAAATCACACCAACAATTTACAACTAAATAATAAAATACGTACAGTAAAGCTGTTGCTCTGACCGTACACATTCTGAAACTCAGACAAAAACTGGATTTTTTTTTTATGTTGCATGCGAATGCATGCATTCTCAGTTGCACCTGTTTTTAACACTGAAGATCAGTAAATCACAAACCAAGACAGGATTGTTTAGATAAGTCTGGACTGTCCTCTCTGCACTCTGTGTGACTTTATAGCTGACTAGGATCCTTAGGTTGCATAGAGTTTGCCTGTCTGAAACCTATCCCTTTCTAACAAAAAACAGTGAAAAGTAAAGGTAGGACAACAAAATATAAATCAAAGTAAATCTTCTTGTCTACAACCTATCCCATCCTTCCTATAAACAGTGAGAAACAATGGTAAGAAATAAAATATAAATTCAAATAAAACTTCACTTGCCAGGCAGTTCCATAGCAAATCACAAGCCATGACACGATTGTTTAGATAATCTCTGGTTCTACTTCAGATCTACTCAGGGAGCAGCCAGTTAGTGTCTCTAATCTCTATACTGTTGCTGTGCACACTACCTTGTTAGTACCCCCACCTTATTTAATGGCACTGCTGTTTACTATTATACTGTTCACTAACATTGAACTCTATACGTACATCCAGCAGAGGGGCAAGCCTCACATTATCAAGTGCAGAAAGACCAGGTGTGTTACAGTAATATTGTCATAGCTTTCAATAGTGTGTAGCACACATGATGCCCGACATTGTTTGCCAATATTTGTCAATACAGGGCCTTCTGGTGTACAGTTACAAGGTTTATTCCATGAGCATTTGCAACCCATATTGCTGCGTTATATATGCAATGGTGTCAGTAATCATTTTGTCATTTTTCTAAATACATGAGTGTGCTGTATTTCTCTTTACTTTCCCACTGCAGGATACACAGTACAACACACTACCTTTACACAGCAGGAGTCCTCAAGTGCACATACAAGTGGTATGTGTATGTCACACATTCTGTATGTTTTAACTGTGCTCACCTGATTAATTGTGTGAATGATGTGATCTGTAATGTTTTTTTCCCCTTACACTAGTTGACGTTCATCCCAGTGGAACAACAACAAAATGCCATGAGCGTTTGCCAGGTTTGTTTTTATTTTTTTACATATCACATATGTCATGTATGTCGGCCAGGTTAATAGAGTATATAGTTATGGTATGTACATTCTGTGAAACATATATACAGTAGACTGCAAATGAATTCATTAGTATTTATAACATTGCAATGAAATATCTACGCTTAGTGTCTTTGATATTCATCCTGTGCTGTAAGGTCATTGTCCTTATTTGTATTTTTGTAGCACAGCAACTGTCTTTCTTATCCAGCAGCCCATCCAGCAGTCATGATGTCATTCATGATGTCTCTCAGCACTGTGGTATGGCTCCTGGCACAGAGGACCTTGAGTTGTTTGGTGAGTCCATCTGTGAGGTTGACATTGATGTTGCACCAGATGTTTCTCAGATGTTGAAGTCCACTTGTCAATCCATTCAGAAAAGGATGGCACAGTGGATGTTAAACAGGGTGAGGCCATTGATCATCACACCACAGTTGGGAGCACTGCTGCTGGCAGATCCACACAGCAGCCAGACACAGGGCATCGCCATAGATGTAGGTGAGATGTTGCACATGGACAGGTGTGTGATGGTGTCTGTCTACCTCTTGCTTCAGGCAAGTAAACAATCACTGCAATGGCATTATTCAGACAACTGTGCATTTGCCTGTGCTACAGATCATGTAGCACATCAGCTATGTGTCATGAATGAAGGACAAGAGTGCAGACACAGTGGGATTATGACTGCACTGGCCGCTCAGAATGATAATCTGTTAGTTATGACATAGTCAGTGGAAACCCTGGCTTCTACAGTACTCCAAAAGTATTGTACTACAAGCAGGATTCTCCATTACATGACTAGGCACAGCACATTGCAACCTGTGAGAGGTGATACACCTGTCTGCAGAGCTACCACTGGGCATCAAGAATCCCTGTCTGTAGTCAACTGCTGGCCCATCTGCTGAGGTCCGACCCACCACAAGACTTTCAACTGGTAGTCATACTTCTTTATTTCAACATGGTGTTGTACCCCCATCCATTTCCTTCGTGGATCAACCAGGGCAAGATGTGTCTGTATGTGGTCATGGCAGGACAGACCATGGTGTGAGAGGTCGACCAAGACTTTATTAGAGTGTGTCCAACAGTGCAGTACACATAGCTGACTCATATTATTTCAATACCACTGTATTGTGATATACGTTTTCTGAAATAGAAATGTCTGCATTATGTCATGCATGCTTTCTCTTTTTTCATGTTATAATATTGTACAGATGTGTAAGTGCAGCACTGATGTGTGTCCCTTATTATTTACCATGCAGTGATAGAACAAACTGAGAGTGTATGCACCTGTGTCAGTTGTGCTCTGAGGTTTTTTGACACATATGCATATGTACATGTTGAAATATGTTATACTTATGTTATGTGTGATGCTCAGTCTGTACATCTACTGGGTACTTGCCATTAGATTCAATCTGTGCTGCTGTGATGAGCTAATAACTGGACATCACTTTTCAATCTAATGTACTCATGTACATGAGGCTTGTCATGCTTGTCAGATGCTGCTGTGTAGCCAGGGCCTGCACTTGTGGTTGTACACTACATTGCCTACTCCTGTGACATCTGACCACTATATCCGCCTGCTCCTCCTCTGATAACTGTGGAATGTCTTCTTCAAACATTTGTGGTTCTTGGGGTAGTTAACCCACATCTGCAGCTGGAAGACTGCTACAAGCTCAGATTAGTATGTTATCGAGCATGGCACACATCATTATTATTTGTGCTGCCTTCTTGAGTTTATATTGCAGTCCACCAGACATCTGAACCTAACTTTCAATACATCAAACACATGGTGTTTCTGGTTGCTGCATGTGCTCTAGTGCAGGCCTCCTTTTCAAGGTTGGATGGTTCACGGTAATGGGTCATTAGCCATGGCTGAAGTGGATAACCACAGTCACCTGTTGTGGGGAATTAAAACATTTTTGGTCAGATTGGATGATGTTGAGAGGGGTATCCTTAACTTGCATCCTAGCTGTGTTCTTGTACTTACCCAGTAGCAGTTCCTTAGGTATTTCACCTTGCTGGAATGCAGCCTTGAGTCCACTTTCCCTCCAAATGCAGCATCATGGAACTGGTGCATTTCATTTCTTTGCTCCATGGGGGTGGATGGGAAGTGCATGCAATCATCTACCTCGCTACACACTGCTTCCAGAAATTTTGTCAGGATACAACTGTCAGTTGTCTGTGAGCACCCAGTGAAACCCCACCCCACTTGAAACCAAAGTGTGTCTCAGCCTGGTTGTACTTGCATCCAAGACATTCCAAAGACACAAGGGGGATGCTGTGGGAGTGAGACAGACAGCTGCCAGCTGTATCCTGGCAAAATTCCTGCCAACAATGTGGATGAGTATATCCACTTTCCATCCACCCCCTTTGAGTGGAGAACTGTAATACACCAGTTTTACAGCACTGCAAACTTCCCCCATGTATTCAGTGCAGTAGATTGCACACACGCACACACACACACACACACACACACACACACACACACACACACACACACACACACACACACACACACACACACGCACACACGCACACACACGCACACACACGCACACACACACACACACACACACACACACACACACACACACACACACACACACACACACACACACACACACACACACACCTACACACAAACACACACTGATCCCCAGTACATCCTACATCCTAAGCAGACCGATACATAAACAGAAAAGGTTGGCTATCCCTGAACTGCCAGGTTGTGTGCGTGGCAAATGAAAGCATAACAAACATTGTGGCAACACACCCTGGATGTGTCCATGATGATGTTATTTGGTGGGAAAACAGATTGAGGGCTGCATTTCAGAAAGGTGATATACCTGAGGGACTTCTACTGGGTAACTACAGGAACACAGCTACAATGTAAGCTAAGGATATCCTCCCAAAAATACCCATACTGACCAAATGTATGGTTATCCACTTCAGCCATGGCTAATGACCCAGTATCATGAACTATCCAACCCTGCAAAGGAGACCTACAACAGAGCACACTTAATAACCAGAAACAGCATAGATTGTGTATTCAGTGTACTGAACAGTATGTTCAGCTGCATGGACACATTCAGGGGGGTGCACTGCTATATATACTGAAGAAGGCAGCACAGATGATACTGGTGTGTGCCATGCTGCACAAAATGCTGGCCAGAGCAGTGTTTTTCAACTGCCATTCCTTGGACCAGGTGTGGTCCAGCAGAATTTTTTTTTTTGTTTTAAGGGTATTCTTCTTTCAGAAGAACACCCTTTGCATCTGGTTGGACAGATGCGACAGGTGTGTGCGACCTGTTTTTGTCTTCTGTTTATGTGACCTGCTGCTTACATCTTCATCTTCTGTATGTATGGAATTTGAATGCCAGAAGATGCTTGAAATGAGGACCATGAATGGACAAGTGAGAGGTAGGTGTGTGTGTGTGTGTGTGTGTGTGTGTGTGTGTGTGTGTGTGTGTGTGTGTGCGTGTGTGTGTGTGCGTGTGTGTGCATGTGTGTGCGTGTGTGTGTGTATGTGTTTAAGTGGTAAGTAGACAGGTGTGTGTATGTAAGATGTAGGTAAGTAAATGTGTATGTATGTAAGAAGTAGGTAGGTAGGGATGGATATGTGTGTGTGTGTGTGTGTGTGTGTGTGTGTGTGTGTGTGTGTGTGTGTGTGTGTGTGTAAAAAGAGGGAGGGTGGTGTCTCTCACCTGTCCACATTTTCAGAGAATGTCCAGATTTTTGCCTCATATTTTTAGCCTGTTCTTCATAAAATTTGTGGGGGATTTGGGGTTTATTGTGGCAAATCTGTGAGGACAGAATTCACTACATACATACATACTCATCCTGTCCACCATCCAATGACCACTCATTGTCAGAATAGCTGGACAAGTTTCCCCTCCACATCTGAGACTACAGCCATATTTACATGACTGTCACCATCTTGGCCAGACTGTATCATCACGTCATTGTCCTGTGTGCCAGGGCCATGCTACCATATTGAGACACATCAGATCCCAAATCATGATCACTGCATGGGCTAATGGATAATGCAGATAGTTGATGTGCTAAAAGAAGAGACAGATGATACAGATCAGGACAATGTGCTTACATCACATGCTGGATATCATTAAGGACATATGACACATATATCTCACTGCGATGTTACAGATAATACTGACTTATCATTAAGTCTTGTGTGTGTGTAGGTCACGGAATCTACATAAAACAGAGTTGACAATACATGTAATGAATACAAAAATAGCACACACCTGACAAGGGAAGATGGTGCAGCAGAAGAAGAATGCACTTCAACTTTAGTAGGGAAAAATGTTAGAATTATTAATCACAGCATTGTCAGCATGAGACATTCGAACACTGTTAAAACATACAGTAGGTTTTACGTCGACATACCACTTGTTTGTGCACTGGATGATGATGCAGCCTGCCTTATGGATAGGGTTGCCAGATTTCTTTGTGGCTAAAACCGGACTAAGGTCACGCCCCTTGCATCACCCATAACTCCACCCATTCCCACCCACTCTCCCATCAATACCACACCCATTTTGTGACATCACGGTGACATCAGCTGATGGGAACACCCTCTTTTTCTGTTCCGGATGCCTGCTTTCAGCCGATTTGCTATGCTTTTCTCTAAAAAAGCATAGTAAATCGGCCAATTGTAACAAACACTGACTGTCTGTTTCTTTTTGTGAAACAGAAAAATGGAGTTTGTACAGTGTTTTCCCAATTTCCTGACTACCAGTCCAGAGCAGAGAATTTATTTGATTTGTGTGGATAGTCTAGAAAAAAACAGATAAGTGGCATTGCGCATTGGCAATGGCAACAGGGTGATTTCCAATTTACCACCTATTGTTCAAAGACTCAACGTTATGCTTAAATAGGGCTAGCCTAGGGATGGACTCTGCTTCACATGGATGGGTAGCTTGTTCCAGTGCATGGGGACCCTCTCTGAGACACATTTGTGTCTCATCAACATCACATGGCCTATTTATGTCACAAGCAAAATTTATTATCCACAGCTGAAGTGCAAACATGCACTTTATAAATGCAAATCCATGCCTACAGCAATGAAGACAAATATTTATTCTGTAATACCTTCCATAACTCTGTCTTCCATTCCAAAACCATTTTCTGGGAAGTTGCTCAGCACCCTCTTATCAAGATAAATTTCAGCTTATCTTTTGTAATTTGTTTAGAAACAAATGCTGTCATTAAACAAGATAAGGCATTGAAATTCTATCCACTGTACACATAAATTGATACTGCCATGCTTCAATTATATTTTGCATTCTAGGCAAATAATACATACTGAGATCACTACCTGGGCATAAATATAAAAGAAAGGCAGGGGTAGACAATCTTTAATTGAAAACCTCTGTGGCTTCCACAGCAAATAATGGTTATCATAACATTTTAAGAAAAGAACTTCAGATCCAGGGGAAGATTGCATTTAGGTCATTATATGCTCTTCTAACCTTATCAGTCTCAAGAACAGACAGTGTAATAACCTATTTCATTTCCAATGTAAAGCATAAAGATGCACATATAGTGGTGCCAGACCATAACTGTGAAGTGAATGTGACAACCTTTCAATTGGCTCACATTAGGACTCATACCACATGTAGCAACAGTCTCAAAATCAGACAGAATGAATGTTGGCAAATGGAGTTAGTTGTATTGATTCAAACAATTTATATAACTGACACCAAAATATATAGTAGTCACACATGATTTAAAGGTCATACACAGAAACACAAATGGAACACTTAGACCCACAGAAATATTGAAAATTAAGAAATAAATTAACATATTTGCACATTTTCCCGGGCCTTCATGAAAAAGGTGCTATCACCTGTTCAAAATAAATTCCCACATAACTCCCAGAGATTCCAAATGACAGCAATGACTTAGTGGAAAGGCACAAAGATTAATTCACTACTTTTCTCCATAAAAATTCTCCTACCTTAAGAATCCACTCCTATTCATCCAAATGTTTAAGTGCTATCCTGAGTACAGAGGAACCCTTGACTGCTTTCCTTCTTGTTTGGTACACTTTCTGAAGCCAGGTCTGCCAGAAGGAAATCCGGTAGCAGACACATATGGTGCACTGGCCATAGCATGTTCAGCAATAGTGCAAGGAAGATAACTACTCAGCAGAGCATGAGCTCTTGTATCAATTTCCGCGCAATTATTCCATTCCACACTGGTGAGTGGTGGAATAAGCATGCACACATGGCATGATGAGCAGCTGATTGATGATGACTAATAAGCCGTACTTAAAAGAAAAGGGGAGAGAACACGGGCGGCGGTAATTGCACTGTCTGCATTATAAGAGTATGTTTTCAGTTTTCACTTTTCAGTCCTCGTCATAAGTAAGTACCATGTATGTAGAAAGAGAAGACAGTTCAGCTTAAATTTAGTCTGTATAAGTGGAATTAACGTGAAAAAATAAGACTGAATGTTTTAAGCAGTAAAATCTATCTAGCATAACAACAAAACAAGTTGTTTTGTTAACGCTAGATAGATTTTACTGCTTAAAACATTCAGTCTTATTTTTCCGTTGACCTAATGATAAAGCTTTTTCATTGCTTGAGAATTTTTCTGTGTTTTGAATCTGACTGCACAAAAAAAAAAAAACGGACTTCACGAGTCCAGTTTTGATGACTTTTTTTAACCGGACAATTTGTCTGAAAACTGGACAGTCCGGTCAAAAACCGGACAGCTGGCAACCCTACTTATGGATGGGTAGAAGGACATCGTAGTAATGGAGGATAACAACAGGAATAATAACAATGACATGTATGAAAGATAGTTAATAGCATACCACTGACAGACTCCTGCTGTTGTGAGTTTGTAGATCTCACAGTGGGAAGTAAAGAGAAACACAACACAGTCATGTATGCAGGCAACAGAATACTGACAACATGACATGTATGACACAGTAAAGGGGGCTGGAAATACTCACATGCAGAATGTTGCACCTGTTGGCCAGTTGCCTCTGTGTCAAAAAACAGTGACATTAATGTCATGTATCACAGATCTGTTACACATTGCTGCAAACTACAAACCTGTTGTAGTAACATACCTGGTCTGTCTGTACTTGCACCTGCACATATTGGACCCCCACTGGATGTACCCTGTAGTGTACAATGTTATGGAAATATCAATATTACAGTAAACAGCAGTGCCATGACATCAGGCTGAGAAAAAAAAGAGGTAGTGGTCACAGTAACACCGTATGGAGACACTCAACTTCTCCTCTTTGGTGCTGTCCAGATGTAGATGGATGTGTGAATATTAATGCAGACAGCATTACACTTGTTGGTTGCACTGTTGTGTCTGCACTGCAATTGTGTGAGTAGATATCATTACACAAATGTTAACCATCATCACCCTGTGTGGATCTGTGTGTAAGGTTCAATTCCACTGCAGTAAATCAAAAATAACAATACATGAAAATGCATGCTGTAGCAACATATGATGGTTTACCCTATAATCATCCAAGTCATGCAAAGAAGGGCAAATATATTCAGCCTGGAACTCCTGCTTCTATTTCATCCCCGGGGATGCATCACTTTCCTCTCGCCATATGCAGTGAGGCAAGAAATATTGTGATCTCATCAGGGTGGGTCAATGGTGGTCCACCACCTTTGGCATGCCTCGATCTCTCATACCATCTTAACCTGTTGGCTGCACAGAAGATCATGTCAGAGCAGCAGCACCAACAGGCATCATGGGATCTATTGTGATCTCCAATTATATTAATCATGTTGGTGATGTCAGCCAACAATTCATTCTTTCATACTGTATTACCTGTATGTTCAAGGAGTCTCCATCCATGGTGTTGAAGAGTATCTAGTATGATGTCATTTTCCTGTGGGGAGAAATTGTTGTGCCTAAGTCTGTTTATCAACTAAATGACATTGATATGCACATGATCATATTTCTGTGGGGACTCAAAAATACCAATGATTATGTAGACAGCATATGTTACCATAAAAAGTATGTATTCCTGTGCAATGCAGAAGTCTATGAAACACTGACTGTGACAAATACTAATGTGACATATAATGAATAACACCAATGTCTGCATACATAATGGTTGTAAAATCAGCAAAACTTGTGATACCTGTGGGTTTCAAACATTTTACATTACATATCTGTTGAATAGACAACAGCATTGCGCCACATGAGTCTACAACCATTTCACATTCAAATACTACCCAAATAGTCATTTAAGTAACTTATCAGAAAGCATTGGAAAACCTTAATTAATATCTGTAAGCAGGCCACTGAGAGTACAGAGCCTTTTCTATTGAATCAGTAGTTATAAGACTTGTGTTAAGAACCATTACTGAAGAAATATCCACATCAGCAAAAGGACATGGAACATATGGATACTGTTGGAATCTGTAGGTTTCTGTATGTACACCACAGAGTGTATGGAATTACCCATAAAACATATAGATGATCTGTATATATGTCTTCATATACTGTTCACTTTGACTATGTAAATCTGTCTATAAAACTGCATATACTGTAGGAAATAACGGCAACCCCTATATGCATAAAGACAAATCAGACAAAACTCAAGTAAGTTATAAGCTATTGTCTTAAAGCACACAATTACAATAAAAATAACTCTAAACAAGTACATTTGAGAATAAGTAATGTTAACAGAATTAATATTTGAGAACAATTAAAGTTAATAGAGATAATATTTCCCAAAACAGAAATGTTAGCAGGTGACAATTTACCTTATGAGCTCTCTATGATTCTGGTTTCACTGAAAAATGAGAGCACCTAATGTGCACCCATCCTTAAGTACAATTTGCACCATACATAATTAATGAGGTTCACTAAAAGTCCAAGTTTTGGAATCCCATTTGCGCATCTCTGCATAAGGTCGCAAAAGCTGGTGCACTGACCAATAGCTCAGCATAACAAGCAGATGCTCTGCCCAAGTATCCAGTAGGTATAGATAAACAGTACCATGTGTAGCACATGCCTGTTATCGTCCAATGATCTAATAACATGTCATAAGCACCACTTTTAAATATTGATTCTGATACATTTACAGATCAAACCATTGCTACCTGCGAACTGAGTGGGACCTCATTGATCATTTTTCTATTGTTTCATTTCAACTACATTTTCCATTGGAGTATCAAGATGACTACTTCCAGGAGGCTGTGACATATCTGGGTGTCATCTGGACTGAGAAAAAGTCCACATAGATGCCGACCGTCTACCTTAGAATAGAGGATCGGATGAGAGTCAGCCCAAGGAACTTCGTGATGATTGATTTTTGGAACAGGACTGTGAGGGAGCACTGATGATATATGGGGATCTACTAGACTAGAGTGCAGGTTCACCACGCTATAATGAACTACATCACAGTGACAAAGAGAAGCATTGTCAAAGGGTCGTCGATGTGCAGAGACAGCCCATGGATCCCTGCAGTCTTTCGACTTTTCCCGGTTAGGGGTCGCCAGTAAGTGTCACAATTCTACATATATCTGAGCACTCCAATAGAATTTAGAGATATACCTATTTCCTAAATATATCAGATAAATGGCTTTTATAACCATGAAGTAGCTGGTCTGACAAAGAGCTCATCTGGATAATTGAGAAGATGTGATGACTGCTCCCCATATAAGTATGGGTTATATTCCATGCTGTTAATTTATTTAATAATGTTTATAATATACATATAATTCAGAACTTTGTAGATACACATCTGTTTTCCAACATATAACAACATCATTTTACTCATCCATTATACTCATGTATCACTGATGCTTATAGTGCATGGGCCGCTGATGACTACACATTTTGTACTTATCTGTTACAGTACAGCAGTATCACCTACTGCAGCTGTACATGTCTGAATAATAACTCATAAATAACTTCTTTACTTCATTCCTCTGAATAAATGGAACATTCTTACTAGAGTTCAATTTGTTTAAGCCAAGAGGAATGCCTGTCCGACTGATTATACATGTGTTTTCAGTTATGTGTTGACAGCTGTTATTTCTTTAGATTATAATGGCCAATAAATGTTGGAAGTTTCCACATTCATCTGTTATCTGCAGGAATATGGATAAACAAATGCAGTACCTGTTTGTTAAGAAAACATATATGCTGCCTGTTAACTTACCCTCTAAGGAAACTGTCCAACATGCCTATATGTTGGAGTGCTGTGGGTTCAACTCCTCATAAGGGAAATATTAAATTGTTATCTTGGTTTATTTCACATATACTCAAATCTTATTCTCTACATAACTGCTTATTGATATTAACATATATTTTGTGCATAGTTACTAAAAACTTGGTTACTTATCAAATTCCTATGAATATAGTCATAATGCATAACAGTCTGTTAACTGCAGCTCTTTATGTGCAGGTTTAGTAAAGCTTTCTACAGACTGTTATATGTCTGACAAAATTTTATGCAATATGGTAATACTTTAAAAAGTGTTATCAAGTGCTGTTTTGTCATTCATTATTAAATTCACTTGAACATTCACCTTATCCTTTTCTTTTGAGGGAGTCACGTGGTCAGAGTTACATTTGAAATGCAGAGCAGGGAGATACAATGATATATGCATTTGCTTTGTGATGTGCACTTTGCCAAGGAATATCTTTAAAAGTAGCCCTCTCATATACCTTACTGTGTCCCTGATTACAGCACCTTTTATGTGTGTGCTAACAAAAACTCTCTCCCACTGTCTGAGGAATGAAGGTTTTCCATTACTGTTAATGGTTGTGACTACAGTGCTGACATGAATTCATTCTTTCTAAGTACCTACATACCCAGCAGATGTTCCTTTTTTGAAATCTTAAGCCATGATCCATATTAGTAGCCCACCGCCCATCCAGGTGATGTCATCAACCGAAGTCTTTTCACTGCATTCATTTACTCTTAGTCAAGATGTATTAAATAGGCAGGGAAGTGTCAAGAGTAGAGTATGGATGCATGCAACAGCTGCAGGTTTGAATCTCATGTCCTTCAATCTGTGTTCAAAAATGTAAAAGTCCATGTATAATATTGAAAAATGTGGATGTTGATTATCTGCTGTTCTTCAATAGTAAATTTTATAGAACCTGATTGGAGCAATGTATATCTCTGTAATTTCAGGGCTACATTTTTTTTATTTATTTAACATTTGTTAACTGGGAAAGTCCAACTTGGAACATAGCCAATTTTCAGTGGAGGCCTGGGGAGAAATGCTCCAGATGCATGTCTTAGAAGGTGGGAGGAAACCGGAGCACCCAGAGGAAACCTTCATGAGCCCAGGGAGGACATGCAGACTCCACACAGAAGGCACTCCAGCCAAGAATCAAACCAGAGAACCTCTTACTGTGAGGCGACAATGCTACCGTTGCACCTCTGTGCCGACTATATCATCCCTAGTTCCTCTTTTCTTTTTTTCAGAGAAGAACACCAGAGCTGGAATTGGGCCTTGTGCATTGAGTGGATCCACAGGCTTGAAAACCACCATATGGAGCAAGGTATGCTGCTTAATTTTTCTGTTTAGTTAAATGAAATACATTTGATCCTTGTTACAGGCCTGTATTTTTAACCTTACCATGTACATTGCCTAGAATGTCGGAATATCCATTATACATCAATAAGGTGAGTGCAATAATCACTGTATACCTGTTCATAACAGTCTGTTTCAAATTCAGATATGTTGAAATAACATTTAGCATCAAGCCACATTTTCTGCAGATAGTGTTTGAAATGTAGGTCATAACCTGGTCAGGTTTGTGTATCTGTCACACATATTTTGAGGTGCATGTTTTGCATATAAATTTGTAGTGGTTTGACTCCTTCTTATAATGCGTGGGTTGGTACTTTTAATATGTGTGGATGTGTTTCCCAGTGACTGATGTGTTCTGTATAGCCTGCCTGCTCACAGACTGAATGGGTGTCTGCTGTGTTAGTGTTCACACTGTCATTTGCAGACTGTGTGGCATGCCCTTTAGTTCAACATTATATTGCATCTGCCTACAGCACCTTAGGTGTTTTTGCTTAAACATACTTGTATTCTGTTGTACATGCATATCATGTAGCTGCCACGCTTACTTGTTATCATTTTGTGACATTTGATTATGCATCAATGTGTGCATGTCACACGTTAAGACATTACACTTTCATCCCACATTCAGCTTGCCATGCATTGCGGCAGTTAACCTGCAGCTAGTGCTGCAACAATTAGCTTGTAAACATATTTTACTGAAGGAAAGTGACAGTCAACAGATGTTGTCCATAGTCCAGCGCTACCATTGTGGTATGGTTCATATTTTTTATTCCCATATCATGTGGTCTATGTTATATTGTCAAATGGCCACATTGTCGAATGTCAACTTGTCAACAATGCAGGCCATTGAATCTCCAACACCCCCCGCTAATTATATATACCAACTCCAAGATCTTACTACAGTGGGGAAGAAGGCAAATTTCCTGATCACCACTGTAATGTGATCTCAGTCAGAAAGGTTTAACATCCTGCATTGTCGATAAGATGATACATTCAATAATGTGGCCATCTGATGATATAACATAGATCCCAGAAGGACATATCATTTCCCTTTTTTTTTTTATGACAGCTGTCATGCTGTCCCACTGGCATAATGTGGTATTGTGCGCTATGTGTTGGCAATGCTGATGCCATGTGGGGTCACATATAGTTATGTCATATTATGGGCAGTCCTCCTTTTCTGATTGCATTGCATGCCAATGTAGCCTTATTGTATAAACCATGGTAAGGATAACTTGTTCTGTAACAGTACATTATGCCATGTTTGCTTTATGTTACATTTCCATGCCCATTACTTATTCACATAAGTTCACACCTTTAGCCAATAGTTGTACACAGTAACTGATAATCGTATACATCTGTGCACATGGCCAGATCCATAGTGATACTCAACTGTACCTTTTACATGTGAGCATTCACTGTTTTATCTTCCATGTGCTGTAATGATGCTCACAGGAGTCTTCTCTGCTAAGTAATGAGCAGGATGCATAACCATACACCTATGATTGCATATTCATCACTGGCATGACAGGATATGTGTATGTAAGTGTAATTCTTAGCTTACTTACTTATGCCTGTTGATGTTACATGTTTGCACATTACTGTGTATTTGTGATGTTTACATACCCGTTTCTATGGACATCAGCAATCAGTATGCCCATGTGACATACACTTGTCATTTGTGTAAATGCATTTTGGACCTGTATGCTGTACAAATGCATTTCCAAAGTGTAAACTTACCTTGTTATCCTGCTTTTCCCTGATGTGGGCCCACATTGTCTATCTCACTTCCACCTTCATATTTCCAAATTATATCATGCAGATATGTTTGCCTTTGTTGCAATTATTGACCATTGTCATGTATTAAGTTGTTAAATGGTGAACATGTGCCAAATCTATGGACATTTTATGGATGCATGACTTCTGCACACAAGTCACTGGCTACTGTTTGCAATACATCCTTGTTCTTGATACACTTGGGTATTAACAGTGTATGCTGTTGAAATCCATTTGCACAACCTTGTATATTTTTTAAGCTGTAGGGTTAGATTTTTGAAAATATTCTTGCATGTCATTGGTGTGTGCATGTGTATTGATATTGCTTCTAAGTACATTCCGTTTAAGCCACTGATGACATACATATACACCTACACCTGTAAGTTGCCTTTGACATAGCATATGTATATGACATATATGCATTCCATTACATGTCTGTTTGGGTTGTGTATCTAGCAGTCATCTTGCTGCTTTGCTGCAGCACTGCTGTTTGGCACTGTGCTTGGTTGTTTGCCTTTCACATGCACAGTCAGGGGTTGTGTTCTGTCCTCTGCTGGAGTTATCTAGCATTCTTATATTTGCATGTGCTCATTTGTGATGTCACTTGGCTTACATTCCCACTGCTGACAGACTACATGGATATGTGTTTATTTATCTAATATGTACTGTGATCATTATTTATTACCATCTAACACATATCCACCATCGGTCATACACATCCAGGTGTGACTGCCACACAGTTTGAAAAATGTTGTAACTTGATAGTGCACAGGCTGATATGTTTTTCTGCATTTCACCATGGCAGGTATGCACCCCCATCCTGTTTGCCAACTTCCCATTGCCAGTGTTATGCGGTGTGCCATTTGTGTAACTTACCTGTCCTTACTGTTTTTACAGCCTTTGTTGATCATGTGTTGTGATATTTGTCCTATGGGTATACTGTACCTGCTGTGATGGGCTCCTCCTCCTCTTTCCCTATCTTTAACTTCCTTTCAATTCTTAAAAAAAATTAAAAATGGGATCTATTCCCACCAAAAAAAAAAAAAAAAATATATATATATATATATATATATATATATATATATATATATATATATATATATATATATATATACTTTGTTTGGGTGTATGCATTACCTGTGTTTCCCTTGCAGGTCCCACACCCATTGTTGCTAATTTTAGCTATGTTGATATGGCCATGAGTGCCCTTTGCCATTAAAAATGTATTGATTTGGAATCCATAAGTGAGAGCATATTTTATAATAACAGAGTTAAGGTAATATTCCTTTGTTGTCCTTAAGCTTACTGGAAAGATTTTGTTATAAATATTTATTTATTGGCATTTTTTATTGGGATAGCCCACTGGGCCATAAAGAGCACATTTTCAGTGGAGGCCTGGGGAGAAAAGCTCCATAAAACATAGACCATTTAACAGTATTTACAATGTGAGGAATTACAGAAAAATCTATTATACAGACAAATTAAGCTTTTCATGGAAAAAAATAAATGCATAGGAAAAACATTAGAAATGCCTTCTTAGGATTTCAAAAGTAAAACAAAATATCAGACAATATTCAAAAATATATACTGTAGTTGTAATTAAGTCATCTGAAGAGATGTAATTGATAAAGTGGTTAGGGATACGAGTACACACATGAAGAAGATATCTGTCAGATTATGAAGGCAGGAGGTTTAGTACGAGTACAATTCCAGTTAGTAGAGAGGTGTTCCTGCAAAGAGATATGTATTTAAGACTGTTGAGATACTTGAATTGTGAGGTTCTTTCTGTAACTAAGTTTATGTACATCACATTTTGACAGTGATTTTTCATTACTTATAGTTTACTTGTGAGTATTGTTCAGTGTGCCATTATTGCTGATATGCACTTGTGTGCACCCAGATATTCAGAGTTCACTGTGGTATATTTGCATATTGCATTGTAATCCACAAGTTTAATGCTGAGATCAGCATAATGCACCAAATTCCATGAACTTTACAAAATCTGAGCCACTATGTAAACTAACTTTACTGATGCAGTCAGTGGAAAAACTGCAGAAGAACTTTGGCAAGTTTTGTATTTAAGATCAGGATCTAGGCACACACTGTCTGAAGGATATATTTCCATAAAAATGACATACTAAATTAAGATGATAAATAAAAATATATGAAATGGAAACAAGGTTGATCTATAACTTTGAAAACTGGAATAAACAAACTAGAAGGGCAAATTAAACAGTGTGAGACAAGCTTAAAAAAATCAGAAGAAAATTTATGTAAAAATATTTAGCGTAATAGAAAATCACTTTATACATACATCAAATTTGGTATGAGTAAAGACATGCAACTCAAATTGTGTTCAGTTTTTAAAATTTATCCTCAGACACAACAGATTATAGATATATTTATATAATCTTAAGCAAAACTGTTTGCCTACACAAATGGGAGGATAGATTGTGCTATTAACATCCAGGCAACTTCAAATGTTGACATTAAAATATAGTACATAGAAAAAAAAATTTGCAAACTGGGTCCACACAAAGCACAGGGAGGAGACAGAATTAGCAATAATAACCTCAGAATACAGTGCCATTATATTTATTATATCTATTATTAATCATGCCAGAAAACAATCCTACCCTCAACTCCAACCTAAAATTTCCCCCCATACCTACCAGCATAATACAAACACTTTTACTTAAGCTAAAACCCTGTACTCTGGCCCCTGACAATCTACCCCCACACTTCCTGCAGCTATCTGCAAACTCTATAGCTTTTCCCATCAGCATACTCATTAACAGATTGATTACAGAATCCCTAGTCCCAGACATCTGTTAAAAAGCATACGTTCTCCCCTTACACAAAGGTGGCATCAACACAGACACCACAAACTTTCAGATTATAGCAATTCTCTCACCCCTCTCTAAAATACTGGAAAAATGCATCCATGCCCAATTCCTCAACCACTTGCTTGAAAACCAAATTCTATCACCCACTCAGCATGGTTTCAGACCAGGACACAGCACTACTACTGCCCTCCTCTCATTCCTAGATACAATCAACCAGGCATGGGATTCTGGCAAAATAACCACTTCTCTTTTCCTAGACCTCTCCAAAGCTTTTGATACCATTTCCCACACCATCCTCCTCTACAAACTATCCACCCTCCACATTTCCCCACCTACCCTACAATGGTTCAATAGCTATCACCCCAATAGGCATCGATCTACCAAATGGCAACAATGTTACTCTCCCTTTCTCAATATTTCCACAGGTGTACCCCAAGGCTCCATACTTGGTCCTCTCTTATTTAGCATCTTTATTAACAACTTTCACTCCATTCTCCCACAATGCTCAGTAATCCAGTATGCCATTGACTGTACAATAATATGTACTGCAAATTCCAGCTCTGAACTCCAGCAAATTACCCAGAATGCCCTCACCTCTACTGAATCTTGGATGCTAACAATCATCTTGCCCTAAGTCCAAAAAAAAAAAAAACGACACTAGTACTTTTTACCCCTAAGAAAGCTACTCCCCTAGATAAAAAAAACTCTTCACTATACAAGCCCAAGACAATATCACTATAGAAGTTTCCCCACACACTAAATTGCTAGGCATTAGTATAGGTGAAAACCTTAACTTTGACCTACACATAAACAATAACATCATAAAAACACACCAAAAGCTTGGTACGCACTAAAGACACCAACACTTTCTTAGCCTCTCTACTAGACAAACCCTTGCAACCACCTTTTTATTACCCTCTCTCCTTTATGATGCCCATCTCCTCACTAATATCCAAAATTCTGCAAAATCCAAACTTGAAATGTGTTACAACAAAATAGCCAAATTTTCCACTACGGCCAAATTCTCATCCTACCACTGTAACTCACTGAAACAATCCCCCACCATCTCTCATTCACCCAACTAACTAAAGCACACAAAATAATCTACAGACCCACAGACTGTCCTGCTATTTCAACACTACTCACCCAATACCAACCCAGCAGGCAACGAAGATCTGAAATCATCTACTTCTAAAAGTAGAAAAGCCCACCTTACCTGCTGGTCAACTCCTTTATTCCTTCACCCCACCATTGCCAAACTATGGAACTCACTTCCACTTTCTGTAAGAAACACAGGTAGCACCATCATCTTCAAACAAATACTGAAAAATCATCTCAACTCTTCCTGGCTATGTACCTGCTCTATAACCTAACCTCCTCCTTCTCCTTATATGATAACTAAACTCCTATGCTTTTTGTTACTGCTTACTGATGATATTTTCTCTGTAACTATTATTTTTTTTTATCACTTGTTGATACTGGTACAACAATGCTGATTAATATATCTCTGTTTATACCTATCTGATTGAATTAATTTGTCAACCAACAAAATTCCTGCTTTTATGTATATATTCTATATGTATTACTGTAATCACTATCTGTAACACTGTATCTACATTTGTACCAATTAATGTTTAATATTTTCTGTATCTATGTTCTTGTCGGAGCTTTTCTCCCTGGGCCTCCACTGAAAATGGGCTCTTTTAGGCCCAGTGGACTTTCCTGGTAAACAAATGCAATAAATAAATAAAATATTAGTCACTAAGTTATTTAAATATGGTGAGATTCCTCAAAACTGGGGACATGCTCTTGTTAACCCTATCTTTGAGGGAAGGAGGATTAGGACAAACCCACATTCATATAGACCCACAAGTTAACTTTCTTTTCTGAAATAAAAATGGAAATGTTATTTTGGATAAATTATTGTCAGAATTGAAAAGGTTGGGATTTCAAACCACATATCAGCATGCATATGTTGAAAATAGATCTATAACACCTATAACACTGGGCCAGATTCCAAAAGAAAGTTGAGGACAGCGCACTATGCCGAAGGAAGACCTCAATGGACAAACAGTGGAAGTGATTTCCTAAAGTACACTTAGGCAAGCCATAGGAATTATTTATTCATTGTAGGATAACTACAGAATCCATGCATGCCCGCTGGATTCCAAATTCAGTGAGGACGCCCAAAGCAACTTAAATGTGACAAACTGCTCCGCCAACAGTTTTATGAAAGCATTTGATGTAGGCCTCTTCTATTGCCATGAGACAAATCTCTTTCAGTTAGAATCCTGTGGAATTATTACTTAAAAAAAAATGCAACCGGTATGCAATGCTAGCTATAAAGAAAGATCTGGTAATGCATCCCAGAAGGCAGCCAGCTAGACGTTGAGTCAGGCTACATATATGACATCTCTCTGATCAAGAAATAATTGGCAAGTACCATGAAGAGCATATACAGGCTGTGTGCAACATGTGTGCCCTGCACATGTATGCATGTACCTTGTGACTTAACTCCATACCTATCGAAACGGAAGTATGCATGACCCTAGGTATACTGGTATCAGGGAAATTCCAAAGCATACTGGTGATGCAATAGGAGTGTCAAAGACAGCTGTTACTTGCATTCTCTCTCAGTTTCTTGCAGCAATGTGCATCAATGTGGATGAGTACATCCATTTTCCATCCACATGTCATGTACCATTTCTACAGCATCGCCAACCTTCCCAGTGTACTCAGTGCAATGCCTATCAAAACCCCTGCAGTACTAGAAGCAGAAATCTATATACATTGAAAGGGGTGGCCATCTCTTAATTGTCAGGTGGTATGCACAGATGATGGCATCATAACAATTATAATGGTGACACAACCTGAGAGTGTACAAGATGCCACTATATGGTGAGAAAGTGGTCTGATGGACTCCTTCCAAAATGGTGAAACAACAGAGGTACTACTCCTTGGTACTGGAATGCAGCTATGCTGTAACCAGAATCTAAAACTGACAGCAGTATGCATGATGTCAATAAATGTGCCATCCCCTTCCCACAAACAGATGACTGTGGTTACCCGCTAGAGCCGTGGCTAATGACATCATATAGAGCCCCATCAAGCCCTGCAGAAGATGCATGCAACAGAGCACACACTGCAACAAGAAACATAACTGAGTGTGTGTGTTTGGTGTGATAAAATCTAGATTCAAATAACTGGACATATCCGTGGTTGCACTGCAATACATACCTGAACAGGGAGCACAGATGATTACTGTATGTGCCATGCTACACAACACATTAACAGCAAAACATGGGGGCTTGCCAGCTGCAGGTATGGGTGATCTACCCCAAGAAACCTAGATGTCTGAAGATGATATTCCACAGCTGTTAGAGGAGGATCAGAAAGACATAGGGAGAAGAAGAAATTGGCTAGGATAACAGAGGATGAGGACACATGTCTTAGCTCAGACAACACACACTTTGATGTTCTTGTGTTGCCCCAAAACAGCAGCACAGTTTACAACTAATGGAAATAACTCATCATTTGCATAAAGTGAACATTATACCTAAGCTAAACTTAACCTCCAGGATTCAATAAAATCTGTGTAGACACTATGTAGAGCCTACACAGAATTTATCTGTGTACACGGCCATGGTTCCCCCCTGGCAGCATGCCATACATATAAAGTAAGGCACGCTGCTGAGTGAGATCAGAGGTACATGGATATTGAAGTCATGCAGGTAGGAGTGTAGAGGCTGTCCCATACTTGTGGAATGTCCAGAAAATGGTCTGGAGAGGTAGTAAGCACAGGACAGCAATATTTTATTTATTTATTTTTTTTTAAGTTTAATGTACATTTACATGGTGCGGCTTGTTGCTTAGCAATCCTAAGCTGCTCTTATACATATACACCTGACATCTGTTATATGTCTAAAAATAGAAACCAGATGTATTTAATTGTTTTGGCTCTGCATTGCTTGGCAACATGCAACTGCTATGCGCACCACTAACAGAGGTAATAGCAGTATATGTGAAGATATATTGCTTCCCTGCACTATTCAAGTGGCTAGACAGGTTGAGTGATGAGGTATAGTATAGTAGGTCTCAGGTTTGAGAAATGAGTACTGATATGGTTTATAATTTCTGTTTTGAGAATGAGGCAGCTGATTGAAACATCACTGTAATATAAAATAAAAGATATTTATTGAAGACACAAACCACAAACTGCAGCCAGACTTGAATCCAATAATACTTGTTTGTATACCACACAGAAGACACAAAAGGATCCAAGGATGGCAGAAAATATCCCTGTAACACTTTCTCCTTTAATAACAAGTAAAAACATAAGCGCTTTCATAGCGATGCTACTTCATCAGATGTATAACAGAATACAGCCATAATCATTTATATAATCAAATCACTAAATCACATGACTAACTAGATTTACTACTAAAAGGTATACTACATTTAAAACTATTTGTTAAAATATATTTGTTATTAACATATAAAAATTAATATATCATAACATAATGTAGCAGCATTATAAGAATATATATAACATATAAACATGAAAGTGAAACACATAATTCCTGATTTTTATTTTTATTTTCTGATTAGGTTTCTAGCTTTCAGCCTAGGTTTAATAGGTACCCTATCATTCAGGCCATGTCCATAGTCTCCTCTCAATCTTATAATCCATTTAGATTCATTTTTTCAGTAGAATTATTAATGTCTCCTTTTCTAATAGTTTCAAAAATATGTGCTATCACCATGAATTTAAAGAAATGAGAGCTATCTGTACTTAGTATATGTTTTGATAAAGCACTAGGAATACTGCCTTTACTGGCAAGATAATAATGTTCTTTTATTCTCTCTTTGAGAGTTCTACCTGTTTTCCCTATATAAAATAAAAGAAAGAAGAGTACTGAACCAACATAGGTCACATCTGTGAGGTTGTAACCCTTTGAAATGGAAAATAGAAGGAGAAGCAAGTGGCACACCAAACCTGCAAAGATTTTGGGACAAACGGAAGGTTTGATTTTAAACCTTTCTACATATACTTTATCTGAAGATGAAATTTCCTTGTTAACAAAAGGTCTTTCATTTATTCCCACACAAAAGGGAAACTTTACTGAAATGATTTTAGATTTTAAGTTATTTACTAGAAATTTACTGTTGAAACTGAACTTTAAAGATAAAGAATTTATTAGCAGTAATAATGTTTGTGATTTCAGGAAACCTAGTACATATATACCGAATGCTAATAGTTTAGTAACTGCTTTTGAAAAACTATGCTTAGAAGATTTCTATAAGTTACAAATGCAACGTCAAAGTAATAATAGTAATAGGCAATATATGAAATATAATTTAACTAAACAAGAATATCTAGCATTGAGGAACCTTCAAGATAATAAGAATATTACTATTAGACCAGCTGATAAAAGTGGTCCTATAGTTCTATTTGATGCTTGTAGATATGACACAGACATAATTGAAATGCTGTCTAATGATTCATTTTATTCTAAGATTTTTAACAAGAAAGTTGAAATAATGATAAATAATGTTCATAGAACTTTAAGAAATTTGTTACATACCAATATGATAGATAGTAAACTATTAGAATTCCTGATTATATCGAATCCTTTACTACCCATAATTTAAGGCCTGCCCAAAACACATAAAGATCTATTGAACCCCCCATTACGCCCTATAGTAGCAGGGAGAAACTGGTGCATGGAGCCAGCATCTATATATATTGAGAAAAAGTTTAGACCAATTCTAAATAGAATTGAACATGTATTGAAAGATACTCAACACTTTTTAAGTGACTTGCTTTTATGTACAGAGACAATGCATAAAACTGATGAATTGTTATTAGTTACATTAGATATTTCTTCATTATTCACAGTAATTCCTAATGATGATGGATCATTTAAATTAAGATAGTTTTTACAGAGATACAGTGAATTTATAGAAAAAGAAATGGAACTAATGATTAGTCTGGTTGAATGTGTTATACAGAGCAATGTGCTTGTTTTCAATGATAGCATTTATTGGCAGAAACATGGCGTAGCTATGGGTGCATCTTGTGCCAACAGCTACACCAATACAGTCTTAGTTGTATGGGAATCTGAACACATATTTAATGGACCTTTCAGTTCACAAGTAATTTTTTATAGACGCTTTGTGGACGATATTTTTATTTTATGGAAAGGCACCATTCAGTGCTATGAAATGTTTTTAAAATACATAAATGATACTACTTCTTATTTAAAATTTTCACATTTTATTTCCAATCAGTAGACTTTTTAGATGCAAGTGTTTTAATGGATATGAGATACAATGTAACTATGAAATTATATAGAAAGCCACATTACTGTAACCAGTTTTTACATAAAGTATGCATCCTGAACATGTTTTTAAGATTGTAGTTAGTAGTCAGATGTATAGGGCTTCAAGATTAACTGTTGAAAATGGAGAATTTGTTCAACAAACAGAGTATTTAGAGAAAGCATTTATCTCTAGTAGCTATGATAAGAAGGATATTAATAAAAGTATTAAAACAATTACAGAACAAAGAGGTAATAAAGTTAGACCTTATTATGGTAAGAAATATAACAAAGAGAATAAAACAAGTACATACAGAAATGTAAGTAATGGTGTAAGAATATGTATGCACTATTCAAGCGATATTAAAAATTATACTGACATTATAGAGAAACACTGGAAAATTGTAACCACTGACAGAGTCATGAATAGTCTCATAGATGAGACACCTAAATTTATTTTTAAAAATATGACATCTTTAAAACAACGTCTTTGTGTTTAGAAAAATAATAAGAAAATGTTTACTCAACACTGTACGATACCTTGTGGACATTGTAAATTTTGTCAGTATATTGAGAGCAGTGGAGAGTTTAATCATCCAGATCCAAATAAAAAATATAAATTTGCTGTCTCTGCTACTTGTGATACAGCTCATGTTGTATATTTAGCTTATAGACCTATATGTTTAAAATTGTATATAGGGAAAACAGATAGAACTCTCAAAGGGAGAATAAAAGAACATTATTATCTTGCTAGTAAAGGCAGTATTGCTAGTGCTTTATCAAAACATATACTAAGTATAGATAGCTCTCATTTCTTTAAATTCATGGTGATAGCACATATTTTTGAAAATATTAGAAAAGGAGACATTAATAATTCTATTGAATAAATTTAATCTAAATGGATTATAAGATTTAACTTTGACGATTGGATGGGAGAAAGGAAATTCACCCCGGGGATCACGTCAGTCGCCCTGCTAGACAGGGGTCCAGGGAAGTAAATAGTGTGGGAAGAAATAGCCAGGGAATTCTTATGGCTAGGCTTGTATAGGCCCTAGGGCTGATAGCCTAGTACCAACCTATGAACCTATAAGATTGAGAGGAGACTATGGACATGGCCTTAATGATAGGGTACCTACTAAACCTAGGCTGAAAGCTAGAAACCTAAACAGAAAATAAAAATAAAAATCAGGAATTATGTGTTTCACTTTCATGTTTATATGTTATATATATTCTTATAATGCTGCTACATTATGTTATGAGCTATATATTAATTTTTATATGTTAATAAATATATTTTATCAAATAGTTTTAAATGCAGTATACCTTTTAGTAGTAAATCAAGTTAGTCATGTGATTTAGTGATTTGATTATATAAATGGTTATGGCTGTATTCTGTTATACATCTGATGAAGTAGCATTGCTACAAAAGCGCTTATGTTTTTACTTGTTATTGAAGGAGAAAGTTTTACAGGGATATTTTCTGCTGTCCTTGGATCCTTTTGTGTCTTCTGTGTGGTATAAAATAAAAGATAGTTATATTTAGCAAAGCTGTGCTGTGCTCAGCCTTGCTTAAACAATTTCTGAAAGTTTGCACAGTGCTCACCTGTACTGAAACATGGTTAAGAGTCCATCACATTTGCACAATGCTCATCTTCGCTTATATTTGCTTAAATGGTTTATGTGAGTTTGCACAAAGCTAAGAGATGCATAGCTTTTTTGAAAGTTGCAGTATGATGTGTAAAGGCATGAATGCATCCCATATAAAGGCCAATAGGTGGTAATATCACACTATTCATTGGAGTTGTCACTTGGCTGCTAACATGCCTAGCTGTGTTGGTGAGAGAGCATGCTTTTGGGTGCAGAGATGAGGTGTGCAGGAGTCCAGAGTGTTTCTTGGACTCCTGGTTTGCAAGTATGAACCTCAGCTGCTACAGGGTGATTACCAGGGCTCAGAATATATGTCTGAGGCCTGGGATCAGCTGGCTAGGGACCTTACCAGTACTACTAGTATTCTCAGCACTGGTGAGCAGTGTCATCACCACTATGACAACCTGAAGCAAAGGAAGAAGGGAACTTTGGATACTTGGGTCCAAGAGGCACAGGCTGGGCTCACCCCACAGATATGTAAGTATATTTCCCAGTGATTTATAACTATACAAAATGAATATGTAAAAAAAACTGGTATGCATAATGCTGTCTTTCTCTTACAAGAGCTGCAGACAAGTAAACTTGCAATGTGCAGTCTCATGAGGGCATCTGGCCATGATGAGGAGTGAGTGCGGTGAGTAGGAAAAAAGCAAAGCAATAACTTAATGTATAAATGTACTGTCAGGATTAAAAAGCATTTACAGAGTTTGCAGTACTAACAGTCAGGTGTAACATACTTGGGAACTGTAATATGTTTAGTAATGTGTCAGTGCCTACCTAAAATGGTAAATCAAGTTAACTCAAATAACCATGCATTATTCTGTAGTATAGCTTACAAACATCAGTTGAGGCTGTGTTCTACTGAGATTAACAGTCACTGTTTTGCTGTGCTCATTGTGTGAAATATGCTGTAGATTGCACTCAGGTAATAATGAGGGTAAATGGGTTATTACTTACAGGTCTGACACAGCTATCTATGCTGTACATGCCAGACTTGAAGCAACAGTAATAAGTAGATTATAAAGGGTGATGGTGCTGTGATGTGTATTGCTTCAAAATAAGAAGTGCTCACTAGTTTTTCCAACACCTGTTGCAGGTGTCACTCCATGTGTGTTTGAATCTAACACCAGTCAACTGTACAAAGGCAATGAATAAAGACTGCAGAAAAAAACTGTCTGATAAATATAGTGCAATACTTACAATAAGTTGCAAGTCTGTGTTCTGACCAGTTTGTGCTATATAATGCTGTACATTCCACCCACTCGAAGAACAAGGTCTATGGGTAAGGTAGCTGATGTTATGGCCAGGTATGCATATGTATAAATGTCAGATATTAAGGTACATTACTAATAAAAGTATAAAGCAGGATTCTGCATTGAGAAATAATCTGTTCAAAGAACTGTGCAGTGCAGCGGTTTTCTCTTCATGTGTATTCTAGTCTGACACCAGTCAACTGTCAAATGGAAATGAATAAAGACTGCAGAAAATATTGTCTGGTAAATGTAATGAAATACCCATAGTAAGCTTCAAGACTCTGTTATGGCCATTTATAGTCAAATAATGCTGTTTATTCCTCCCACTCCAGGAACAAGGTATATGGGTAAGGAACCTTAAGTTCTGGGCAGATATCCATGTGTATAAGCACCCAATTTTCAGGAGCAGTATCGGTAAAGTGTAAAGCAGGATTGTGTCTTGACAAATACTCTTTTCCAATAAGTGTGAAAAACTCCTCTATGCACTGCCATGTCTTTCATAATCTGATAGCTGTCAACTGTTAAATTTAGTGCACATGTTTCCTTGAGTCACAACTTGTGGGTTCTAATCCCATGACCGCCAACTAAAAAATCACTGGCTGTCTACTTCAATTAATGTACCCAAACATATCTCTCAACTGTCACGATTTTTCAGAATGTAATGACTAATGCCCCATATGTCTGGTCATTAATTAGCAGATAAATGAAATTATTTGGAATGCAATTTATTGGCAAATCCATTTACAGAACACCTTGGCATTACTGTATGAGCACACTATGTAAAACAGTTTCCTGTAGTTGTGTACCCGCTTTTGTTGCTTGGCCCATACTGTCCCATGCTAACAGCTTAAGAGCTATGCACATGTAACATCACCTATACAATATTTGGAGTCACTGTGCACACAAGTGACACTACACACTTGTAAAAGTAAATAGTCTGTGTAGTAATATCAACTGTGAGGTCACTAATGAAATGTTTTTCTCTCTCATCCCACCCCTTATCTTCTCTGATTTATTATTACGAAATTTGTTAATTTATTACTGTTATTTGTTATTATGATTTGATATTAATATGTTCTTTTAAACAAACTGTTACATTTCCCTAATGAGTTATGTCATACTGGTTTGATGTTAACATACTTACCGTCATGTTATGTTATTTATTGTTGTAATATTCCTTAATATGTATTTGGCTTAATCAATATTACCTTCCATTATGTTAATACTAACATTGGCTTGGTTATTACTTATCTTACCTTGTGTTTATATCTACTTTACTACAATGCGACAAGGTAGGCTGATTCCATGCAATCCACCTACCTTGCCTCCACCAGCTTATGACACCAGGGCCCACCATGTCTGGGTAGCAGCTTGATGGTATCCAGCATGTCTGGGTATCAGCTTGATGGTGACCACTCTGCTGCCTATGCACTACTTGTGGTGTCCGGTAGTTCTGTCCCACAGGCTGGGGCTGGGCCCCTCTCTGGGAGCGGAGGTGGAGGGGGTGATTTTGTCACCCATCAAGAACTGCCAGGTATAGTGCATGGGGTGGTTGTAAGATTTTTCAGTGCATGTCTGCACCAGAAGGAGGACATCCTTTCCATCCTGGTGGGGCAGCCTCACTCTGCAGACCAGCCTCCACCACTGCCACCACAGGGGCTGTAAAGGAGCAGTGTTAACAGTCTCATAGGTGAGGACTTGAGTCACACTGCTACAGTTTGGATGCTCCTGGGACTGCAATTCCACAATAACCTTCCCATCCAAGGTGTTCACCTGCCTCTTGTGTCATACACCAACCCTGTATACTGTCTTGTTTGCCTACAAATGCTTCCTCACCTTCCCAATTTAGCTCTTCTACACATATGTCTCTTCCCCCAACATTCCACTTTCACCTTAAAAAATGGCATCTGTCCCACAAAAAAATGTCCCCATACATAGCTCTCCATTTCACACATGTGTTCACTGGACACACTTCATTTGGTCCAATTGGCTTGACAACACAATTAGGTTGTCGTCACCCCTCTCTGGGGGTGACAGTCCAAATTCAGCTAAAAATTCTGTCACAGTGCACAGCTGTTGCTGATGAAGAAATAGATAGCTATGGTTCTTTCCTACACCCGTCCTGCACATCCCTACCTGTCTTTCATTATGTTTTTCCCCTTGCTTGCATCCTTTTTCACCACTCTCCTAGCGCCCCATTTTTCTTTTCTTTAAAGATTTTTGCACAATGTGGCACAGAGGATCCCATCACTTAGGTATGCTAAATACCCTTACATTGATATATGCTTTTGTAAAAATATTAATCACATTCAAAATGTACACCTGCACCCTATTTTGAATCCACGACCATCACACCTCTTTGACAGTGGCTCAACTCACCAAGCCAAACAGCTGCTAATTAATGCAGGTGTTTAAATGAAAACATAGTAATGCTCAAGTTTTCGTCATTAAGTGTGTTTAAGTGATGCTGCGCATCAAGCCATACAGTGCAAACCAGCTGAAAGAAATATAGAAAAATATTACTGTAATTAGTATTCTGCTAGGGAAATATCACTCTATAGCCATACATACAACAATGACTGTAAGTAAGGTATGTAATAGCAGATAGCCATGCAAGTATATGTACAACATGTAACAATACACTTGCTAAAACATTAATGTAAAAATAGGATTTTAACTGGGATTTTAATAGAGGAATACAGCATTCTAAGACAAATCCATGAATAAAACTGGGACAAAGGCCCAAAAATAGCGACAATTTTCCAATAATGCTATTACAAACTTAGAAGGATGACAGACTAACAGGTATTGATTTACCATGAATGTTCTAAAGTACATAGAAGCCTGAAATTCAAATGTCTGTCATTATTTTCTGGCTTCAGTCTTTAATGTTTAACACCTATTTGCCAGAAACTACAATGTAATGAAAAACAGGCATAAAATATGAGGGCAAAATGTGGACATTTTTTAAAAATCTGTACAGATGAGAGGTATGCATGTAAGTGCAGTGTGTAACAGCAGATAACTGTGGAATGATATCTACAACATGTAAAAATACACTCAGTTTGTAAAATGCATTGCAAGCAATACATTTTGGTACACATGGTCCTGGGTTCAATTGCAACTGTCTCTACCAATGAAAATACATGTATGTGGACATCAGCATTATATATTGTCATGTGTATACATGCATATATACATACAAATATTTCAAGCACGGCATTAATGCCTTTCTAGCTTGCCAATATACCAACACTTGTTCCCATAAAAAGTGTCCAGGCTATTCTTAAAAATAGCTAAACTAGTTCTTGCTTTAATGTAATTTGGTAGTTTGTTCCATGCATCAACTACTCTGTCAGAAAACCAATTAGTACACTTCTCATTCCTATGCTTATGTCTGTCTTGTCACCTTCATATCTACCCAAAGCAATACAGATGGAATGTATGCATCTAAGTAACAGAACACAAAGGCCTACAGTTAAGATTACTTTTAACTATTCCTAGTACAACACTTGAAAGTGCAGAGAATGTCAGGTCATGCATTAGCCTGAATTCCCACAGGATTTTGACGTGTGTACTGAAATTGTGGCCCAGTAATATGACACTGCAGCCTGCATGACTTGGCACATGTCCAACTGTGTGACATAATGATTAACTCCCCCTTACCTTTCTCTAGGACACACCAATCATTTTGCCTTTGATTGTGGTACTGCTACTGTTCTCTAACATACTTACCTTAAACACATGCCTTAATTTGCAATTGAATGGGTACCCTCAGTCTTGTTCTGCCTCTACAACAAGGCTGCCACAGTTCTCACACTTACTTTTACAGCTTGTTGTCCTCCAAAGTGTTCACACTCTCTGCCTATGCCTATTGCCTACAGCATCAGCTCCAGCTTCAACCAGTAGCACACACATTTGTATGTAAAATGTAGCTGCTACAGACGTACTCTCTGTGTTGACATATCTTTACCCAGTAATTTCCAGAACAATATATGAGAAAGGAGTTCTAATCTACATGGAGACCTTATATCTTGTTCAGCAGTTGCATGTCATTGGCTAATTATGCTGCAAATCACCTGTGTTGGCTGCAATTAGCATTTCAGTAGCATAGATTGGTTAAGAGCCAATCACCCGGTAATAACCATGTTAAAAAGGCAAACAGCTAGCTAGGGGAACCTTTCTGTATGAGAGTTTATTCACACAGTAAATGTGTTGTCACAACCTTTATGTATCTGCACTTATCAACAGAGGAGTATTGCACGCCATCAAGTATGATACATGTATGTATGTTTACAACACAATGCATATGTGTGAATATACTTGGGGGAATGAGGATTACAGCATAAGCTTTTCTGAAAACTGTAATGATTACATGTCACTGATCTCCAGATTTGTTACACCTACAGAGGAAGTACAATACAACAAGGGTGGAATGTTGTTTGCCAATGTGACCCTCTGGTTTCCTGGGAATGTCCCTTTACAGTGGTTGTAATAGCACACTGCTATTTGTTTGGCACTGTTGTTTTGATATATTATCAGGAGGGGTTACCACTAGTGGCCACACTGCAATGGACTCCTGTGTTGGGCATGTGATCATACAGTAGTATCTGTCATGGCACAAACAGGAATAGCTGACTATTGCTAGTATCGTAGTTGCAACCCCACCCTTAGTATGTTTGCAAACTGTGCAATATGAGATGTGTGATAAAGCAGCTAATACTGCCAGCCATTCTGTTATTGCTGTATGTGATCCTCACATGTATTCCCATTTTGTTGTCATTCAGGAAAAATGTATGCAAGACATAGGGCCCTTTTTATGGATGCTGAGAATTATATAATCCTGGAAGGCTTCCATCAACACCATGAACTCATACTGTCCACAGGGAGGCAAAACAAGGAACAGTGGGCAGCAATGTGGGCTGACCTGGTACATGAGATTAATGTTGTCAGTCACCAGAGCAGGACATATGAGCAGGTTCAACACCATGTGACTGACATGATAAATGCCACACGCAGAAGAGCAGCAGATGTGACCAGGAATCATGGTGTCACTGGTGGAGGGCCTGCAATGGAACATCCACTCTCAGCCACTGATGAATTCCTGGGAAACCTAGGAACACACGACAGCTCCCAGGCATCCATCACACTGTATATCGTGGATGCCACAGTTTCCATGCCAGAAGAGCATCCAGGTAGGCTTAGTATGATCACCATTAGATTACTGTAGCATCCAGAGTGTCAGGGTGTACATAGTTTTACATGGGTGTAAGGTGTTTGTTTTTTGGGAGGGGAGGAGTTTAACTGCACTTTGACTCTTATGCTCAGGTTTTGACCAACATAACAATTAACATAGTAGCTACTGTAAATGTGAAATATATGGACGTATTACCCTGTTATAGTGCAACATGTGGTGGTGTTTACATTACCTCTCTCTCAACTTTTCACAGCTCCATCAGGAATTGGACAAGGCCGTGGTCCTGCTCCTGGTAAGCACAACACTGTTTTTTACGTATGTAGATTTATTGCAACATATTCCCTAAAGTGTCATCCCAGGCCTGCTGGCTGGATTGATGTACTGTCAGCATGACTGTCAACTGCACAGATATTTTCTGACTACACACTTTAGAGTCATACCAATGCACTGTAGGTGTGACCTCACTGATAGATGTGACAGTATTGTCAGGACATTACAGATTGCCATATGTGTCAACTGTGCAGAGTGTTCATAAATTTCAACAGTATACCTATTTTGTTGCTGATGAGATTGTTGTTTAAAGAGCTTTTATTTACAAGTAACTACAGAAGTTTGTTGGAAAATAATGTCTTCATGTCCTACTAGATGAAGTTGGGGATTAAATAGATCCATAATGGTGACAACAGTGTATACAGCTTAACATATATTGCAACATAGTACTTCAGAGCATAATAGTGCAGTATTAATGTCCTGCTTTTCTCTTTCTTATCACAGGTGACAGGGGGGGGTTGGTCTCTGTCCCCTCCACAACCTGATGTCAGTGTCTCTTCCGACTTTGATGATGATGGTGGCCAAAGTGATGCACAGGTGTGGGTTCCAGGGGCTGAATTTGTCCCAGAAGTTTACATCACTTTTCCACCCTCATTATCACCATTCATAGCCAGTATGCCTACACATACCCAGGCCCTGGATGCCACAGATATGGGACAGTCAGAGGTTGGGGACATTTAGCAGGAAAGTGTGGCAACTATAGCTGCAGTGAGTGTTGGTACTGGCCATAGCCAAACAGCTGGCATGGTTCCACACAGGTAGATTGATAGGGCTGCTAGTAGGAGGCCTGCTGTCTTTCCAACACCTGTTGCAGGTGTCTCATCATGGGTCACTCAGCATATGTTTCAGGCAATCATGGAGGCACAGACACATTCTGAAAGGAACTCCAGATGAATGCTCATGGTTATGGATGCAGCACAGTCTGACATCAGTGACTGCCTCCACTGCAATACTGATACCCTGATGCAGTGGAAAGATATTGGTTTGAGACAGATTCAGTGTTGGAATGCACATTTTCTGTGATGGAACATCTGGTTGGAGTTGAGTGTCAGACTCATGGATATAGGCCATCAACTACATCTGCTGAGAGTCCATGTGGCCATGCGCAATCACGCTCCTTTAGTGGTAGTACATCCAGAGCTCCAGAGGGTAGTGTGCTGTCCACACCAAGATGTGGCAGTAGTCATGGGTGTTCTCATGGAGGACATGGTCCCAGCAGACAGCAGTCACTATCAGGTAGGAACATGGCTTCTGACCTTGAACATGGAGGTGCCAGTGTGACTCCTGGCAGAGCCAGTTCCCATGTATGGGGGTTGAGATGGTGAACTGTCAGCTCTACCATGCATGGTTCAAAGCTGTCCAACATACACACACATAGGGCTAGCACTGTGCTTGACTGTCTTCATGCACACACTCACACACCACTTTCACAATCAGATCACCTACAGACACACACAGCACATTTCCATGGCCCATCTTGCCTGCTTCCCTTCCTGACTCACACACACACTGTCAACCTATTGGGTCAGCCTAGGCCTCCTGCACCCCCACACAACACCCTGTGCAACTGATGATACCTGTGCCATATTGCTGTCATCCTCATCATAGATGCAGGGAAATGGAACTATGTGTCTTGTGCACAGGGTGACTATATAAATTACTATGTATTTCTGTAATCCATTGGTGCCTTTGACATGCCACATGTACTACTCACTGACAGATACTATATGCTGACATATGTAATGAGTAAACCACATCATGTTGTGTATCTTACATTGTATGATGTCATAATGGCTGTATACTAACACAATGAAAGGTGTCTCATGGACTCGTTTATGTTTTAGTCTCAGGATTCTGTGTGAGACACTTATGGATACACAGTGATAATAAAGCCATAAATGCCACACCACAGGATAGAATGTCAGCACAGAAGAAATATGTCTTCAGAAAGGTACAGCACTATAGGTGCATGGCTCCATAGATTCATATGTGTATAACAGGCTAACAAGGACAATGGCTTCATTCAGCCTACTTATGCATCCCTAATCTCTGACAAGGTCTGATACCCTTGATAAGTGTCGGCATGGTTTTGGGAGTTAACACATCTACAAGCTGTAGCAATAAAGATCAACCATCTACAATTTTTCTGTGTTCAGTACACACATTTGGTCTATACCAGTTATGATTATTTTGTTCCACATCCCATTGTGTAACTTGCACATGATGTGCATTACAGGTGAAGTGTGTTTCACATGCATGGGGAGCCTGTTACATATAGGGTGTAGTCTTTGTGATACATGTCTGTCTCTCTAGTATGTGCAGTTTATACCACAGTGAAGTTGTAGATGTGTATAACAGCTAATACATGTGTTAGTCCAGTCTTAGATATGCAGGAGGTACACAATGGGATCTCATGCCTCCCTGTATGGCAGCCATACACCTCCCCTCCAAAGCCTTTAGTAGACAGACTACACATTCACGGCCTTGACACAGTCTGCATAGGACATGTTATCTACACTATGTATTGGTTTACCATGGAACCTTTTTGGGTCTTAAAAGTTGTCAATATGCCTGTGTAGTGACATAGCAAAGGTGCCATTGCACTCAATGATAGGTGTGATGGGCGCCAAATACAGTATAACAATGACAGTCTGGGATTTACATGCCATTCCTTTCTCTGTAGATTGCACAAATCTGAATTGAGCCCCACACCTTAATGACCAGTGACAGTCAAAGGCTAGATCACTCTCTGTGTACATCAGTCCCTGAGTAATGGCTCAACTGTGTTCAGTGTGCAGACAATACTATATTTTCCAGGGGTGGATGACTTCCTAAAGGATAGTACTGTGCATTTATTGGCATTTACTATTTGTCAGTTGCTCTGACAAAAACTGAATGTGTGTCTCAGCCCATTCTGGATAACTGTTGGTTCTGTGTGGGATTCAGTGTCATCTCCTAATTTGCAAGCAGCTGCAAATGTAGTCAGTCAGATGTCACTGGCAGTGGCTATGACTTCAAGGAAGGGAATGGTTAGCAGGGGTACTCCATGAATGATTTCCGACGGAGGTCCACTGGTAACTGGCCTCATTGTAGTGGTGGACTATTCAATGCTATCTTCTCAGATAATGACTATCAGACACTTGGCTATCCACCAGCTGACATACTACTTTGTAAATAACCTATGCAGTTTTTCAGTAATGCCTGATGGCCTAATATTGTCAAATTACTTGTCAGACCATGGTAGGTGGAGTGAGTCATATTCCCCTCATTCCTTGCATAGTTTAACAGTCAATGAGGTCCACCGGTTAGGGTAGGAACTCATGTTATGGCTTTAAATATCAGACAACAGAGAGATCTGGGGAAGAGTGTGTGGCACTGCATGCTAGCTGTCCTATGTGTAACTAACTATTGCAGGTACTTACATCATGTTCTCCAATAAAATAGTCATCCAAGGTGTCTGTGTCTGTACAGAGCACAAACAAACAATAGACGGAAAAGTAATATGCATACCATGTGAAAGTAAGGTGGGAGGTTTTACACAGGTATTCTACTGTTGGACACTACACAAGCTATGTGTACTGAAAGGACACAATTACCTTGTGAAGAATGTGGAAGCAGGGGAATCCCCTGAATTGCTGGTGCCTGGCTACTACTAATGTTGCTCTCACCACAACTACTATCTCCTAGGATACCATGCTCCAATACTTTTTCTCTCAGCAGAAACAAAATGTTACTATAAAGCTCATGATGAAAAGCGGGACACAACCTGTTAGTTCATCCACATAGTTGTCCCACATCATGCAAGGCTTTGTAGGCTTCATATACCCTTTTCCAGGCAGATGACTTGATTAGCAACCTAAGCAATCAGTTGGCTTTTGCATGAATTATGCCTTCTGCTCCAGGGTTGGTGGTATTTTACTAGGTTACTGACCAGATGGTGATCAGGTGCAGGGCTTCAGCATCACAATATAATGTGTAATGTCTGGTGACATAGATGTCCAAGGTTGTTCAAACAAGCACCACAGTGGTGGTGATTCATGTTATGTGACAATTTCACTGCCATTCATGCATCCCACTCTTCAACAGCTTAATGGTGGATATCTGAATGACATGACTCTGAAGCCTATTGCAGAGGAGTGGCCACCTTTGGCCAAAGTGTGTCAACCTGCCACATGTCCTGCATAAGTCATACCTTGCAGTTATGTACCCAGAACATGACTGTGTTCCCACATCATATCACACAACCAAGCCTAATAACAGGATTATGGTTAATCCAGGGGCCACATGCTTGGCAAGTATTGTAATCACACAACCATGTTATGCCACACCGTCAGATGCTGTGTTACCTTAGGGAACCTACATAAATGTGATAACATGTTACATTTCACTATCTGTCATGACACTGCCTCATTATGGCCTGCAGTAACGTACATGCAAGCAAGATTATATTGCTAATGGCATTATCAATGACTGCTGATGAGATGTGGAAAGTGTCCCCACACATGTACTCCCATGCCCCACAAACACAATGTGTGAGACATGTGACTGTATTACAAACCTTCATTCCATGGTGTCTCACACACCAATTGGTACATATGGCAATGAGAATGTTGCCAACATGCACAGCTCAACTTCTGCTCCACCCACACCCACAACACACACCTGCAGGTAAGGAGCTCCTTACCCAGACAGATTCCCAAACAACAGACATCTCAGAAAACCATATGCAAGTTCAGTACACATAGTCATACCTCACAGTAAAAATAATAGCTCATGCACCACTATCTCACCAAACACCTGAGCAAACCACAAAATTAAACCTATTATTCATAAGTGATTACATTATGAGACACATTGATGTCAGTGTCACCAGGCTACTTATGGGAAAGGTCACAATTAGCTGTCTGGGGGTTGCACAATATGCCATACCACACAGTGAAGCAAGTCAATGAATATTCAGGTAACATACTGATGACATCATAGTTCCTGCAGGTGTGTACGACTCGGGACATACATCACCAGACTGTATGCACATACATGACTCAGCTTAGACAGACCATGTCTCTCGCAGGTATGCCCATAGCTTTCACCTGCATTTGACCCTCATCTAGGATGATGGCTCAATACACACAGAAAATTATGGATGTCAATAATTGCCTTAGAGTGTGGTGTCATTGTAAGGGATGTGACACCCGTGCCCTGGCCCAGCAATCAAGGAGCCTCAATCCTCACCACTACTAACACCAGAGAGGCCATTTCATATGAGAGGAAAGGATAACAAATACACACAGTAAAGTGCAATTTCCCTTAAGAGCACACAGAGATCACCATTAGTCTGGGGCTGGTCACTCCCTTGCTCCCCAGGTCCCCAATAAGTCTCCCCACTGGCACAGCTATAGGGTCCGGATCTCAGCTTAGCTGGCAAGATAACCTCCAGTACCCTCTCTGTCCGTCCAACCAGTGCTTTGTGTCCCTGCCAAAGTAGCTGACACACAAACACACACATACACACACACACATTTTGAGATAAGTATTTATACAACTTCACAGACACTCCTGGGAAAGGCTGGCACAGATTCTCCAGCTGTGCCCCTTTACCCAAACTATACAGTAGTAATCACTGCCACCTCCAGCTAATAATTATCAGCTACCCAAAGGTCCTAAAAAGGGTGTCCAATTATTACTGTGCAATATTATTATCCAATAGTAGTGTGACTAATCAGTCAAGGCTTATTAGAGTGGCCTTGTACAATAAACTCTATAAATATGCAATGTACTCTAGAGCTTAACTTATCTCTACACAAACCAGCCACATGTAAAAGGTTTTAAAATATTTAATAATAAATAATTAAAACACAAGACAATACTACTACACCACAGTGCTATTCAAGAGTTCAGAGATCACACAGAAACTTAAAATAATTCAGTAGTACAGTTCTGACATAACAGAAAAACACTTAGTCTAATCTTTATAGTCCTAGCTATTTCTACAAGAAAACACACTTCTAAGATAACTTACTTAAAACAACAGGCAGTTCTGAGTTAGATGTCCAAGATCAAAATGCTTAATAATCACTGGTTCTCACTGTTTAAATTGAAATTCCAGTTCTGGTAAACATTACATCATCTTTTTCACCCTTCCTGGAGTTCTCAGGCTACACATTAACTGCATTTACATTCTATTACACTTAGAGCAATAAAGGACATTCCACATGTAAATTCTGGTCATTAACTTTAACCTTAAAACAATAGGCTGGAAGCCTTCCTCTAGCCGGACTGGAGCTGACTTGTAAAACATCAAAGGCAGTGATGAAATAATTTTAATTTCAAAAGAAAGATTTGGAATGCTTGACTTAGTTTTCCTTACAGCAGATGGCAATGTTGCCACATTGTTTTACGTTCAACATTTCATATTTACAAATGATAAAATTATCTCCACAATTCTATCTGGCTAGGTTGGCAGCCTTCACCCTTCTCTACCCAATCTTCACAGGGAATCCACTTCATCTGTCACCCCTAGGATGGTGAGTACTGGCTAAGGCTACTAACACCCCCACATTGCATCTTATAGGCACTGCCTGGAGGGAACAATTTCTGAGAATGACATATTCATACAACATCATGGTTATCCTGCAACGTGTTAGGAATGGCAATGGGGTTGGGAGGATGGCCTAATGGTTAAGGTGTTTGCCTTATAAACACAAGGTGCAGGGTTTGAGTCTCACAAGGGATAATTGGCTAGGCTTAAAATGGCTTGCAAGGGCAGTTAGCCTAGTATTAATCTATGAACCTAATCTATCTATGAACCTAAACCCCACTCTGTGGAAGGTGTCCCCACCTTGGAATATACAGACATTTGTGCAGTCACAGACATCTCGGTCAAGGCTGTGGACAGCACTGCCATACCAGACAAGAAGTTCTTCCACATGTGCAGACCTCAAACTGCCAATGTGCAAGGTAATACAGGTGGTGTATACATATTCATTAAGGACAGAGACATATGCAGACTGGTGAACAGTGTGATTTCCTGGAGACACTGCAGGTGCTTTTCACAGCTGGAAGGGCACCTAATCAAGCCATTGCCAGCTACAGGAGCAGCTCCATGAATACATATACCCATTGTGCTTATTTGAATTTACTTGTGTCTATCAAGACGCATCAGTACACCATGATGTGGGGTTACGTTAAGTAACT
This sequence comes from Protopterus annectens, assembly GCF_019279795.1. Lineage (NCBI taxonomy): Eukaryota > Metazoa > Chordata > Ceratodontiformes > Protopteridae > Protopterus > Protopterus annectens. The sequence goes on from NC_056745.1 coordinate 438,289,514, forward strand.
ACCAACTGTGCTGGTTAGTCATGCGTAAGCTCACTTGCCCAAAGGTTAGTCCATATTCTTCACTAGAATGCCCTGTCCCAGTGGTGTGACATCCCCACAAGGGGAGCCAATGTACTGCATCAGGTTTTTAGCAATATGGTTGACCACTGCAGACCCTCCACTGTAAGGTCCTCCCTGGTGAGATCTGACTACAGATCAGGCTCATTAAAACTAAGTTTCACATCTACACCCCCTGCAGAAAATACAGTAATAAACATCAATAAAGCAATGTATTACCTCCTATGGTATGGTTTACATAACTTGACTGCACCTTTCCCCTCAGATGGGACAGGAAAGTATGCAGAGCTCTACACCAATGCTTTATGCAAGCACCAGTACAACTGTATAGACACGACTGTACCTGATGGGCGGGGGGGAACAAGCTCTTGATAGCATAGCAAGTCTGCCTCGTGGAAAACTGCTATTAGCAGGCTGGACAATAAAAGGTGGACATTACTGTGTGACAGAGTAAGGGTGCCCCTCTAAAATGGAGGCACACCCTTCTCAGCTAAAACAAGCACATATTGTTATTGTGACGTTGTGCAGAAACAGTATGTGACAAAATTAGCCTCCGCCACAAAGGACAACCACAATGCACAGTGTAGCTACATGTATAACATCAGAGGAAAGGCCCAGATTTTTGGTGAACTCATACTTAATGATAACACATATAATGAGTCTGTACTCATAGCTAACCTGTTGTCCCACAGGTTCTGATTCAACCTCACTCCCCTGTCCCCACCATATGTGCCACATGACATCCCTACAACCTGTCCCATACTATCCATATCTACAGAGCAGGTTGTAACTGGCCTCTCTATGGAGGAAACACAGCATCTATTGGACATGCTAACATCCCAGGCTGCATCCTACATGTGATCCAACAAGGACTACTAACACCACTGGGAACTCTTTGCTATCATACTGTAACCACTGGTTGCATCCCAGCTGACTGGACAACGGCAAGTGTTATCCCCTTGCATAGAGGTGGTGCATCCACCAACCACCATAACTATAGACTTATTTGCCTGGGTAGCCAAATCTGTTAGCCCATGGGGCAGATCATCATGGAGTTGATCAGCAAAGATATATGTAATCTACAAACAGTTGACCGTAGACAGTTCGGATTTTTGAAAGGAAGATCATAGCTGTTAAACCTGATGGACATGTCTGAGGCAGTCACCAAGGACATGGATGAGGGACATCAAGATCAGGCCATGCAATCCCCTGGACTTAGCCAAGCCATGTGACTTTATCCCCACTCAGGCATCATTGACAAAATCACCCAATTAGGTATCAATGGTAATAGCATTACAGGGGTCACTAAGTGGCTCACTGATGGAACACATACTCAGAATAGGGGAAATCTGCCTCCAATAGCTGATCTGTAACCAGCAGTGTTCAACAGGACTCAGTCTTGGGTGCTCTACTGCTTGGAATCTATTTAACCATGGTAGAAGCAAAACCTGAATGTCTGTGGCTCAGAACATTGGCTGATGCCTGCAAACTGTAAGAAGTCATAGAATATGTGAGTTATGTCAATATCCTACAAGAGGGTATTGATGAAGAAATGCTTGTCGACACACTAATGGCAGTAAACTCCATGCAAATATCTATGTAGTATAATTTCCATTGGTAACACTTATGTTCCTGATAAGTAGCACATCAGTAGCAACACTGATGTACATACTCAGGGATGATAGACCTGGGCACACATGCCTGACCACACAGGCTTACACCTAATGTACCTTACATCACCATGTCTCCCCAGTGGTAAGAAGGGAATCCTATGTCATGCCTGAGGGCACTGTCACCCGAAATTGACATAGTCATAACCTCCATGTACTCTTCCCTCAGCATACCAATATTTAAGTGCATTAGCCATTTTGCAATGTACCTTTCCAAGCACTACTGGCAATTGCACACAACACAATGGTCCCTCACAAGGGAACTACACATCTTCAGTATCTGTCCAATGGGGATCGTCTGAAATCACTGTCATTGTAGCCTGTGACATACAGAACACTCACAGATGATCTCTGTCTTGCATAAAGGGCAATGTGTGACCCTGCTTGAGTGGAAATGCTGCATATTTTTAGGTGGCATGGTACACAGATTACTCACTGTCAGCACATTAACCTATTATGTGACATTAGTAACACATGGTGGTGGGGCAAATCTGTCTAGCAGACTTTCACAGACCTTTGAAACAGACCACAGCCTAATGTTTAACAAAGCACCTCACTGGGCCTCGTCAGATGCCATCTGTATGACTGGCTGGATGACTATCATTTCACCACAGGACTTCTGCCTGTGTCCCCTGTTGACAGGGGCAATATTTGGTGATAGTGTAAATAAGGGTAAAAACTTGGCTAGGATTGTAAGAGTTCTAGGGCCATTAGGTTACTAAAGTTCAAAGATACTATGATTCTATAAGCTGATGTAAAATGCTCAAACAGCCACGCACATAAACCTGACTACACTGAACATAGCAATAGTATCAATTAATGTTTGCAGGACACTGCACAACACATACACACAGTCCAAGTTGGCTGCAAGTAGATTAGAACACCTACATATCTAAAGGTACACACCACAGTATATAATGCATACACCACACCTCAAGTATACTATTGCTATTTTTTTAGAACATCTTATGCTTGATGACATAGGCAGGCCTTGTAGAAGAGGGCAGTTTGGAAGCCAGCACCAACTAACAGGGCCAAAAAGTGGACAACCACTGCAGTTTGGTAGTCAGTGAAAGATCCTTGGATGTTTTGCTGGAGATGCATGCACACACACACACACACACACACACACACACACACACACACACACACACACACACACACACACACACACACACACAAGAGGCCTAGTGAGAGATTAGAACTCCTACCTATCTAGTCTTACATACTATAGACTACAGTACTTATTGCATGCACCATGGCTTATGTTGGAGATTACAATGGCAGCTGGTAGTCTAAAGGTAGCTGACATCAGCAGGCCTTGTAGAAGAGGGCAGTTTGGAGGCTGGAATCAACTTACAGGGCCACAAAGTGCAGAACCATTGCAGTTTGGTAGTCAATGAGGGATTTGTTGTTACTTTCTAGGGATATACATGTGCACACACACACACACACACACACACACACACACACACACACACACACACACACACACACACACACACAATCACATAAAGTGACCAGGAGTGAGATTAGAACACCTACCTATCATGTCTTATACACTATAAATCACAGTAATTATAGCATGCACCACAGCTGACATCTGTTTTGTTCATGATTGCAGGCATACTACTTGTGAACTATATAAATTATGCTTGTGTTGAACAGTTTTTGTGGCCTGCAGAGTAATACTGCTTTGTACTGTTATCTGCATCTAGTAGTCTAGCAGTCAGATTATTTATCCTAGTTATGTGGCTACAGTTACCAGTTTGGCCATATATGGCTGTTTGCATTTGGATAGGCAAGCCTGTGGGCCCTGTCCATGCATGCATAGACAACATTATACATTATACATTATACCCCCTGTTCACCTGATGCTGTATGTGTGGTGACATCCAGCAGGCACATGGGGCCTGTAGGTAAGTGCATTATGTACTGTTGAGCCCTTACTTTAGATCCTTTGAGCAACATTATAGATGTGTCACAGTGCAGCTTTACTCACCATTATCAGGGTATATAGAAAATACAGACATCCACGCACATATTTATGTATATAACAGGAATGTATATATAAATGTAATTTATGTGTTTACTATATATATATATATATATATATATATATATATATATATATATATGTGTGTGTGTGTGTGTGTTTGTGTGTTTGTGTGTGTGTGTGTGTGTGTGTGTGTGTGTGTGTGTGTGTGTGTGTGTGTGTGTGTGTGTGTGTGTGTGTGTGTGTGTGTGTGTGTGTGTGTGTGTGTGTGTGTGAAGCCCGTGCCCTAGCTCAGCAATCAAGGAGCCTCAATCCTCACCACTAACACTAGAGAGGGCATCTTATATATGAAGAAAGGATAACAAATACACACAGTAAAGTGCAATTTCCTTTAAGAGCACACAGAGATCACAGTCAGTCTGGGGTTGGTCGCTCCCTTGCTCTCCAGGTCCCCAATAAGACTCCCCACTGACACAGCTATAGGATCCAGATCTCAGCCTAGTAGGAAAGCTAAAACCTCTAGCACCCTCTCTGTCCAACCAGTGCTTTGTGTCCCTGCCCAAGTAGCTGACACACAGACATTCACACACTTTGAGAAGTGTTTATACAGCCTCACAGACACTCCTAGGGAAGGCTGGCACAGATTCCCCAGCTGTGCCCTCTTTTCCCAGACTATACTGTAGTACCCTGCCACCACTCACTAATAAGTATCAGCTACTCAAACACCTTTAAAAGGGTGTCCAATTATTATTGTGCAATATTATTATCCAATTGGTAGTATAACTAAACAGTCAAGGCTTTTTTTCTCAAATAACTTTTTATTGATTTTTACAGATACCAAAACCATTACAATAATTTCCATGAGTAGGTAAAATATCATTGTATATAAAGGCAGGTATGGAAACAAGGACGAAACTACCTAAACATATGTAAAAACTAAGTTATATACAAAATTTACAAAGGTGCTACCATGCAATTAGAACAGGGTAAGAGAGAAGAAATGATTCTATGAGAAATACAAGTGGACCTCCAATTAACCCAGGGAGAGGAAACTATAAAAATATCTCAGAAACTAGGCCTCCAACTTAGTTAATCACTTAAAATATGGTCAAGTGGGAATTTCCAGAATTCTCGGTAGTAAGCTTTTTTTGAGCCCTTTTATGATAAGCTTTTGCGTGGAAATGTATTTAAATGCCATCTCTTTGAACCCCTTCCAACATAGTTTAGTATGATCTAACCAGTTTTTAGTGATGTATAATTTGACAAGAGAGCAGAGTGTAATTAATACATGATGTTTTAGTTTAGGTAACTTAAGGATGGGTATGTGTAGTATGGCTGTTTCCCAGGAGAGAGTAGATTTGTGATATCCCATTTTTCTAGGCATACTTTTAAAGAGCACCATAGTTTATGGGTACGTTTACAGAACCATAGTACATGAAGAAGGTTAGCCCTTGGAAAAGAACAGCAAGTGCAAGAAGGGGTAATTTTGGGATCAAATCTGTTGAGAACAGAAGGTGTAAAACAGGAGTTATTATTGATCATTAATTGTGTATAAATGAGTTTCTTAAAGGGGCATAGTTCTATGGTGTTTCTGATTGCAGTTAACTTTTGTTCTGCTGTAAATTTGGTATCCTGTTTATCCCAATATTTAGAGAAAAGGCAAGCAGAGTTATGCTTTATAGAGTTGATTAGGTTGTAGGATCTGGAGAGCATTTTCTCTGGAGTTGACAGATTAGTTATAATGTCACACAATCTGTAAACGTCTTGGCAGTTGGTGAGTAGATTGCCGAATTGTGATGATATTAATTCTCTGAGTTGTCGAAGCATAACCGTGTATTTGTTATAGACTTTGAGAATTAGACGTAGATCAGGGAGACATTTGTTCCTAAATTTGAAAAGATCCCATACCGAATAATCCTTGATGAGAGGGAAGTCAGTGAGGTTGACAGTTTTTTTGTTGATTCTAATGTTTGGCTTTAGATGGATAGGTTGGAGGTGAGGAAGGGTTTTATCAAGATTAATGGATCTTATCAGATTCTGGAACAATCTGATCTTGTGTTTCAGAGTATTACTTATTTTAGAAGTACTAATAGCTGCAGGGGAAAGAAAGGGGAGAGCTTTCGGGTTAATGTTGTTGGTGACTATGTGTTGGTTCCAGATTTTAACCCAGGAGGGGGATGTGTTATAATCTTCCCAGTTAAAATTTGATATAGTCACAATTCAATTAGCAGATATAATCATGTAATACAGTTGGAGATCTGGTAGACTGAGGCCTCCTTTTATCATGGGGTAAGCTAACTTTGAGTAGGATATCCTAACTGATTTAGGAAACCCGATAAATCTGGCTAATTCTTTGTTCATTCTAGAAAAGAGACTGTTTAGAATAATAAGGTTTGATGCGTTAAATTGGTAAAAAAGTCTGGGTAGAATGTTCATTTTCACTATGGCAGCTTTGGATAACAGAGTAAGATTCATGTGCTGCCATCTGTGGAGGTCTTGTAACATTTTGGACCATGCTCTATGGAGGTTATTCTGAATCATGGGAGCTTGATTGTGCTCAAAGCAAATTCCTAGATAATTAAGGTGATAGGTTGTTTGGAAAGGAGAGTCTGGGAAATAATTGATTTTGTGGTTTGAAGGGTTGATTGGAAACATATGTGACTTCTTTTGGTTGACCTTATAATCTGAAACCTTAGAAAAGTTATTAATAGCATTTGTGATTTTTCCCAGTTCAGTGTTGGGATATTGAAAATATAAATTAAGGTCGTCAGTGAAGGCAGATAGCATTATTTTAGTATTTAGTACTTTGGCTATCGAGTGGTATGTGTTTTGCGAAATATATACGAAAAAAGGTTCAATGAAGATGTTAAAGAGGAAGGGACACAATGGGTAGCCTTGTCTTATTCCATTTGTAATCCTAATTGGGTTAGACATCCTTTTATTCACATAGATATAGATGGAGGAATTATTGTACAGTAATTTTATTGTGTCTGAGAAATCTTTGGTATATTGAAATGAGAGAGAGGAACAAAAAAAACCAATTTACCCTGTTAAATGCCATGCAGGCATCTAGTGTTAAAGCATAAATCGGGTTCTTGTCTTTTTTTGTAATTTGCATTAGGGAGTCAAGTGTTAGGGTGTTATCCCATGTGTGCCTGTTACGCATAAAACCTGCCTGATCTGGGGATATTAAATAAGGCATAACTTTTTTAAGTCTATTGGCCAGGATAGAGAAGATTTTTATATCTACATTCATTAGGGAAACGGGCCTGTAGTTATGGTGATTAGCTTTGTTGTGTTTATTTTTTAAGATCAGAATTATTTTCAAGTTATTCCAGTGCAGGTCAGTTATCCCATTGTTTTTAATGAAGTTAAACACTTTTAGAAGAATAAAAGAAATTCTTCGGCTGAAAGCTTTATAGAAATTAGTAGTGAAACCATCAGGGCCAGGGGATTTGCCATGTTTAAGATTGCTAATGACATCTAGAATCTCTTGATATTCAAGAGGTGCCGAAAGGAGAGTTCCTTGATTTTCATTCAGGGACGGGAAGGTAATAGCATTCAGATAGTTCTTCACATGAGAATTTAGAGGGTTACCTCTTTTTCTGCCATAAACATCTGAGTAAAGGGTGGAGAACAACTCTATGATTTCTGAGTCTGATTTATAAAATTTATTTTGGTAATGTAAGATGGAGATTCTGGAAGAACTATGTTTATTGTTAATTATTCTCGCTAGTGTCTTAGATGGAATTTGTGCCCATTCTGAGTAGGTAGCTATGAGTTTTTGTTCTTGGAGGGAATAATTTTGTTGGTGGAGTTCTAGTAATTCTCTTTGAGTGTTCTTAATCGATATATCTATCTCAGGGTCTAGACTTAACTTATGTTTCTTTTCTAGGTTAGTTAGGTTCAAAATCAGTTTAACTTCCTTCTCCTTGTTAACCTTTTTGTAATATGAAGCCTTTTGGATCAAGGTCCCTCTTAGTTTTGCTTTGCAAGCTACCCATTGGATGTCTAGGGGTATTTGAGACATCCCAAGGTTGGTGTCAAGGTCTGCTAAAGTGTCATTGATTTCTTGGATTATGACTTTGTTAAAGAGTAAATTCTTGTTTAACGTCCAGTTACCATAGATGGGTTTCGAAGGCATTCTATTTGTGAAGGTTAGATTAAAAGAGATTCTGGCATGATCTGGTAGGAATCTAGGCTCTAAATAAAAGTTTAATCTAAGATTCTTTAAGGATTCTGAGATTAGGAAAAAATCCAGGAGTGACCAGGTGTTGTAGCATTTCGAGTAGTATGTATAAATGTTGTCTTTAGTTAGATTTCCACTAAATGAGATTGGCTCTATAAGGTTCAAATCAGACATTAGTACCGCCAGAGCTAATGAGGCTTGGAAATTGTATGAGGTTGAATTACTTGTGCGATCTAAGATTGGGTCTATGACTGCGTTCCAGTCTCCACCTAGTATATACTAGTGATTTTGGAATGTGCAAAGAATGTTATAGCTCTCCATAATGAAATCTTGTTGTTGCGTACAGGGACCATATAAATTTAAGAAAAGAACTGGTTTGTCAGAGTCGGGGTTTATGGATGTGAAAAGGCACCATCTTCCATTTTTGTCATATTTAGATTCTGTGATCACCCCTTGGAATTCTTTTTTGATTATAATGGCCACCCCCTTTGAGTTTGAGCTGTCACCCGCTGCTTTAATAGATCTTATCCATTTTCTGTTAATGTCCTTCTCCCAATCCTCTTTAAGCATATGTGTTTCTTGCAAAAAACAAATATTAGCCTGAGATTTAAACATAAGGTGCAAAAGCAAGTTTTTCTTAACTTTATTTTGCAGTGCCCTTATGTCCCAAGAATCAAGCGTCCACCCCATGGTCAGTGATATAGAGGGATTGAATGGTTAAGGGCTTTATTGTTCAATTTTGTTGAGAAATGTCCCATTACAGCATATAGGTGAAGAGTTAAAATAAAAGTATGAGAAATGGTTACGGAGGTCCACATTGTACTCTGATCTATTATGTTTAGAATTACAACTATTAAGGTAGCACAGTACTCCTTCAGCCAAAACCCGGTGCCTAACCACCCGAACCCCTCTGATGAAGGACTAAAACAACTTAGACAAGTTTAATAAAACAGTTTAAGTAACATTTGTGTCAGTGCAAGAAAACAATTCACATTTAACCTTTTGAAAAAAACAATAAATAAGACCAAAAACACTAAACATATGTACAAAGGTAAACTCATCCATAGACCGGTCATCTTAAAACCCTACTTCCAAAAGACCATGAGCATCCTTTAAATGGGTAAGGTTAAGAGATGTAAGGAAAAGCTTTAATGGCATTTTATTATTCTAAAAATAACTGAATAACATATATAAGTTGAATAAAGCTTGCTGGCTAATGGGAAAAGCAAAACACCAGGTAGTAACCATCATCAAGTTAACTATGAGTATGATGTAATATTGAGAAACAGCAATTGGTTGAGCTCTAAAAAAGTGTAATGTATATCAAAAAGTTCAGTAATTATTTATATGCGTTTAGCATTGCATAAATAACAAGCAATGAACATGATAAATAATTGCAAGTCACAGAAAGAATGGGAAGGGAGGAGAAGATAGAAGAAAAGGAAAGGAAAGGCAAAAAGAAAAAAATAACAGAAAACCAAATTATAAGTGTGTATGATGCCTAGAAGTATCTTGAGTGGCTTCTGTTTATACTATATTGTGGGCATTAAATAGGACAGGTAATTGAACCAGCCTTGCAAGATAGGAAAAGTTTTTATGGAAATGAGTCCAGGGAACAACCTTAGGAATAATCTTCTAAGTTTTAAACAATTAGGATTACTAGGTTAAGTTGCTTATGGAGATCATTATAAAGGAGAAAGCAAAGCAAGTATATGTTTCAGGATTATCATTCATTCTACACCAGTTGTTGGACTTCTGCCAGGTTCCCCTGGGCCAAGCCCATGAGTTCCCTGAGCCTTGTCCTGAGGTTTAGGACGTATGCCACAAAAGACTCCTTGTGAGACTCGCACTCACCTTCCCACTCATCTCAAATTAAATTTAGAGGTCCCCTCACCCTATGCCCATACAGTAACTCAAAGGGCGAAAAACCTGTGGATTCCTGGGGATCCTCTCTGTAAGCAAACAACACATTGGGCAAATATTTGTCCCACTCCCTCTTAAACTGATCTGCAAATGCCTGTAGCATGGACTTGATTGTAGAGTTTAACCTCTCAACAAGACCATTAGTCTGGGGATGGTAGGGGGTGGTCTTCATGTGCTTCACCCCACAGGACTTCCACAGACAAGCCAGCAGGTCTGCCATGAAATTGGCACCTCTGTCAGTCAGTATTTCTTTTGGGAAACCTACTCTGCTGAAAATCTCTAACAAAACATTTGCCACCTTCTTTGCCTCAATGGAGGACAAATCCACCACCTCAGGGTATCATGTAGCATAATCCACTACCACTAGGATATACTTTTTCCTTATGGAACTTGGGATACTCAGAGGACCCACAATATTCCATAGCTACTCTGTGAAATGACTCCTTAATCACAGGCAAATGCATCAAAGAAGCTCTCACCTTGTCTCCTGCCTTGCCTACCTTTTGGCACTGCTCACACATCCTGCAGTACTCTGTTACATCTCTGGACATTCCATGCCAATTGAAGTTCTGCATAATACGCTTCTTTGTATGTGTTATAACCGTATGGCCTGCAAAGGGAATATCATGGGCTATGGTTAGAAACGCCAGATGGTAGGCTCTAGGCATTACCAACTTCTGTACTCTTTCACCTTCTAGCCCTCCCTCAGGGGTCCACTCTCTGTATAGTAACCCTTTGTCCCAGTATACAGATTCCCCCATTACTTGAGAATCAGGTGCCTCCCTAGCTACCTGCCTCAGGCCTTGCAATGTAGGGTCTGAGAGCTGTGCCTGTCTCATCTCTCTCTCACTGTAACCTTTCTTAGCTCCCCTTCCACAGGATGTCTGGCATCCTCTGACAGTGGTGCTTCACTGTCAGCCTGGGTACTACTACTCACCTCTACTTTTGCAGTCACTCTGTCCAAGGAACCATTAGTTCCCACAAGCAGCTGTGGCTCACATTCAGTTTCACTGTTATAGAGTAGCTCCCTCCCTGAAGTAACCACCTCACCAGTCCTGGCTGCAAGTATGCAGTCTGTCTGGGTCTCCCCAGGCTACTAGACCCACATGCTTGTCTTAGTCTGACTGTATGTAACTGCATAAGCACATGGTACTGCCTAATTCAAATCTTTCTTTTTCAGGACATCTGCAGGATGGTAGTTTAGTACTCTTGTTGTCTCAAGACAACCTACTATTGGCATTTTGTCTTTCTCACTTACTGTCTCTCTCACCTTTTGTTCTCTACCTTGCCTCCGTGGACACCTGTATACCACATGGCCCCAATAGTTGCATTCAAAACATTTAACTCTAGTTCCTGGATGTGTACCTGGACTAGTGGCTTCCCCTGCTACTGGTTGATTCTGTTAGGGCAGTCTGTGCAGCCCACCATGGGTTCCTTTAGATGCATGAGTAGTACTGGGGGTCCCTTTCTTGTGCAGGGCTGCCCTGCTTGCCAAGTATAGGTCTCCCTTCTTCCCCCCAACTCATCTGAAGTAGCATATTGTCTATCAGCTAACCAGATTTTCATGTCCTCAGGCAAAGTGCTAAGGGCTTGTTCCCTCACCAAAATGTCTGCCAGCCTTTCAAAAGTGGTGACCTGACATCCACTCACCCACCTATGGAAATAAATGCTCAGTTCAACAACATATTCACACACACTTTCATCTGCCTTGCGTCTATGCTCACGAAACTTTTTCCTATACGTTTCAGGTGTTAGCTTAAAAAACTCTAATAGACAAGTTTTTGCAGCAGTATAATCAAAACATGCAATGTCAGACATTTTAGACAATACAGTTACAGCTTTACCATGGCGTAAGGGGGTCAGGAACCGTACACAGAGCCTTTGGTCAACACTATACTGTTTGCATACCTTCTCAAACATATGAATGAAACTATCAAAATTATCCTCCTCATTAAACTGCAGAAGAAATTTACTGACCTTTTGTGCTTCTGGGGTCCAGTTACTCCCTTCCCCATTACCTCCATGACTCTGGTGAAGAGTCAGCATTTCTCTCTCATGCTTTCTCTGCCTCTCCTTTTCCTCGGCTTCTATCTCCAAATGCCTGGCCTCCAACTCAAGTCTCTTTAGCTCAAAATGGATTTTTAAGTCCTCTGTAGAAAGGTTGAGCTGTCCATTTTCTGAGGGTATTATATCTCCACTGCCAGTCTGATTGTCCTTCTGGTTGCTGTTTTCTAATGCAGCTGTAACCAAGGCTGCAATCAGGTCTGCCTTAGGCAGGTTTCCATGCACAAGTCCCCTAGCCTGGCACATCTCCGCCAGCTGGCTCCTTGTCTGCTTTCCATACTCCTATGCTGACATGCTGCCTGCTCACCCTGACTAAATAATCTAACAAAAGAAATAAAACAATTGTGATCTGAACTCTGAGTATTCACTGCATGGCTGTTTTAGATTACAAAATACCTTCAAAGCTCACTGTACACAAGCTACAGGAATTCACTCTACCCACATCACTACCAGCCAATTAGTATTTGGCACCAATTAATATGTGATGTGGATACACCGAAAGTGTGATAAGAGACCTTGGGACACAGGTGGACAGTAGTCTCTCCTTTGATAATTACATCACCACAGTAGTCAAGAAATCCTTCTATGTGGCACACCTCATCACAAAAGGTTTCTCATCCAGGAAAAAAGAGGTCATTGTTCCCCTCTACTCGTCACTCATTAGACCCATTATAGAGTACAATACCCCTTTTGGTATGCACCTCACAAGACATCTACAACAACTGGAAAGGCCACAGAAATACCTCACAAAGAGGATTACTGGCCTCAAAGAGATGCTCTATGCAGACCATCTCAAAAAATTGCAGCTTTACTCCGTTGCATATCACCTACTCAGAGGCGATCTCTGCCTAACACACAAAGCTATGTAAAACCCAGAGCTTTTAGACATGCTCCACTTAAAGAAATCCCAATCCCTATGAGCTACATGCTCTAGGGACCTAAACCTTGTCACCACAATAAACAGAACATGCTGGAGGGATAGATTCCTGTCCCAGAGACTTCCCATACTTTGGAACAAACTACCTATCTATATCAAACAAAGCTCCTCATTAGGACTCTTCAAGAAAAATCTTGATGATTGGATGGGAGATAGGAAATTCACCCTGGGGATCACTTCTGTGGCTCTGCTCGACAGTGGCACAGGAAAATAATTTTCTTGGGTGGCGAAAGCCAGGGTACCTTTGGCTAGGCTTATATAGGCCCTAGGGCCAATAGCCTAGTACCTACCTATGAACCTATGAACCTATATCCCACCTCTGCCAAACAATATGTGATGTGGATATCCCACCACTGCCAAACAATTAATGTGATGCCCGTGCCCTGGCCCAGCAATCAAGGAGCCTCAATCCTCACCACTAACACTAGAGAGAGCATCTCATATATGAAGAAAGGAATAACAAATACACACAGTAAAGTGCAATTTCCTTTAAGAGCACACAGAGATCACAGTCAGTCTGGGGTTGGTCGCTCCCTTGCTTTCCAGGTCCCCAATAAGACTCCCCACTGGCACAGCTATAGGGTCCAGATCTAAACCTAGTGGGCAAGCTAAAATCTCTAGCACCTTCTCTGTCCAACCAGTGATTCGTGTCCCTGCCCAAGTAGCTGACACACACACACACACTCACACACTTTGAGAAGAGTTTATACAACCACACGGTCACTCCTGGGGAAGGCTGGCACAGGTTCTTCAGCTGGGCCCCCTTTTCCAGACTATACAGTAGTACCCTGCCACCACTCACTAATAATTATCAGCTACTCAAAGGCCCTTAAAAGGGTGTCCAATTATTACTGTGCAATATTATTATCCAATTGGTAGCATGACTAAACAGTCAATGCTTATTACAGTGACTTGGTATAGTAATCATTATAAATATGCAATGTACTCTAGAGCTTAAATTATCTCTACACAAAAGAGCCACGGTTGAAAGGTTTTAAAATATTTAATAATAAATAATAAAAACACAAGAGAATCCATCTTACTACACAGTGGTAGTCAAGAGTTCAGAGATCACAGAGAAATACTTAAAATAATTCAGTAGCACAGTTCTGACATCACAGAAAAATACTTAGTCCAATCTTTCTAGTTCCTAGCTATTTCTAAAAGAAAACACAAGTCTAAGATAACTTACATAAGAAAACAGGCAGAGTGCTGATGAGTTGGATGGTCAAGACAAAAATGCTTAATCTTCTCTGGTTCTCTCTGTTTAAATTGAAATTGCAGTTCTGATTCACATTGTATCATTCTTCATACTTTCCTAGGTTCCCAGGCTAACAGAAACTACATAGAGATTCTTAACATCTCCTTTTGTTATCTTGCAGCTGGTCAGGAAACAGAGCAATAAAATACATTTGCATGTTTAAATCTAGCAATTTAACTCTTTGTTAAAACAATAGCAATAATTTCTTCATCTAGACTCTTTGGCACAACTGTCTACATGAAAGGGTCACCACATGTTTTACTTTTGTCAGTAGAGTGCACTGTTGTCATATTTTTCCCAGTTCCATATGTATCACTATTTCTTTACATTTAAGACAACAAGCCTGTAGTTTACATTCATATTTACAAATGACAGAATTATCTGCAAAATTATATCTGGCTAGGCTGGCAGCCTTCATCTATCTTTACCCACTCTTCACAAAATATATATATGTTATGTAGATATATGAGGATAGACTGAGATGTATGTTTTCACATAATATATATATATATATAATATATATTTCTATATACATAGAAACAGATATACTATCTATGGAAGAGATAGTGACAGACAAATATATATATACATATATGTATGTATGTATGTATAGACAGGTCTACTTTTGTTCATCGAAAGTACACCATACATAATGTGAAAACGTCTACTCTGTTTAAGCGAAAGTATTCAAGTAATAAAAATATGTATTTAATTAATAAAGTGGAGTAAAGCGCTTTTCGTTTGTGTACCATACACAAACTTCATCAGACCAGTGTATGGTACACAGACAAAAAGTGCTTTACTCCACTTTATTAATTAAATATATATTTTTTATTACTTGGTCATTTTAGTGCCGCTTTTCCTGATTTATTTTGTGTTCTTAGTTTGTTCTTAGTTTGCTGTTTGCCTCCGTTATTAAGCGAAAGTGTTGTTTAAAGAGACTGCACTTTCACAAACTCTACATCACCAAAAAACAAATTACTGACCAGATACTGTCTGTTCAGTCTGCTCTTCACTTTTTCCCTTAGAACTGCTCTATCTCTCAATTTAAACACTATATTCTCATTCTAAGGCTCTTCACTTGTCCAATTAAGTAATCCTACAAGTTAGCACTATTAAACCATAAGCACTACTTACTCTTATACTCTCTACGATTACCCTATCCTCTATTGGTCCATCTTAAATTCATTTTCCCTATATTACTCTAGCATGTCCAAAGGTCAGTCAATGGTTTCCTCTCCAGTCCAGCTGGTGAATCTGGGAATTTTGAGGCAATGTTACAACTGTCTCACGTACATGGACAACCCTCTCCTCCTCCAAACAGGTTCAAATATATGTGAGAGATGCAACTATTTAGCCAAACTGGAGGCTGAACTCTCTCATCTCAAAACTGGTGTAACCAGTCAGGAGGAGAAGGTAACCTCACACAACACAATTCCAGTATCACATAGTCCCACCACATCAGCGAACCAAACACATAACTACACAAAAACATACTCAGAGGCTCTAAATAAAAATCTACCTAAGCAACAGAGACCTCCAAAGCAGACATCCAAGCAAACGCTACCTCAAAACAAAACACACACAACACATAACCCACAAAGTCAGTGTGCCAAGCAGCCACAGCCCTTAAGGCTGAATAACACACCTGATACTCTTGTAATAGGTGACTCTATTGTCAGACACACTGACGTCCCGCTCACCAGGCTGAACAAAGAGAAGGTCACGGTGAGCTGCCTGTCAGGTGCTAGGATCCGCCACATAACGCAAGCACTCAGGTCACTCCAAAGCAAATACAAATATGACTCAGTCATTGTACATGCTGGTGTGAATGACCTGAGACGTACCTCCCTGGACTACATGAAAAGAGACATAGAGGAGCTCTCTGAGCATGTAGCCCAGGCTGGTAATACCCTGACCTTGAGCAGCATCTTACCCTCACCTAGAATGATGCCACAGTACAAAGACAAAATGAATGATTTTAACAATTGGCTAAAATTTTGGTGTCATTCAAAGGGGATCCAGTGTCTGTCAGCCTGGGATGGCATGCTCGACAAGCCACGTTGCTTCACTAGAGACGGCTTGCACCTGTCACCACTGGGCTTTCGGATATTGGCAAAGGCTCTTGCCACCCCCATAGTGCCTTTTTTAGGCAAGGCTCAAAAGTCAAACCCACCCCCATAGACAGCACAAGGAACAAGAAACTAAGGGTAATGCTGCTAAACGCCAGAAGTCTTAACCTCAAGATGCACGCACTCGAAGCTCTCCTCAGTATGGAGAACATCGATATCTGTGCAGTGACAGAAACCTGGTTCAAGGCTCCAGAGAGCACCCCAGCACTACCAGCCTATACCTCATATCATGCTTTTCGGCCCCAAAACCCAGACCGAACCACAAAAGGAGGGGGAGTTTCCATATTTATCAAGGATATCCACACCTCCAGGTTAGTGGCATTGCACGAAGTATCGGAGACCATCCATGTGCAACTAACAGTGGGCAAGACTGCTTTTCAGTTTATAGCATCCTACAGACCACCCTCTCAAAGTCAGAAATCCCACTCGGCTTTCCTGAAAACATTGGAGAACATGAAGATCTCTCCGAACACCATTATATTGGGCAACTTCAACTACCCAAACATTGACTGGGAGCACTACCCAAGCCCCAGCACCTTAGCCCAAAGGTTCCTGGAAATTATAAACTCAAATGCTATGGAACAACTAGTCACCACTCCCACAAGAGGGACAACATACTAGACCTGATCATTACCAACATGGGGACTCTATGCTCCACACCAGAAGTATATCCCTCATTGGTAAGATCAGACCATAAATTAATTTCACTGGATGCCCACATCCCGACCCCACCCCCAGCCCAGAAAACCACAGTGAAAAACTTCTCAAAAGCGAACTTCTCACTTCTCAAAACCAAAGTGGAATCCTTCAAGGCCCCAGGGCCAGTGGAAACTACGGCCCAAACTGCAGAATCCTATATAAACGCATTCTACGGACATCTCCAGGAATGCATGGATCATGCTATCCCAAACAAAACCAAGACCCAATCATCCAAAGGCAGGCATCCAGTCTGGTGGACCCCTGCCATAAATAAACTGTACTACTGAAGGAGGAAGCTACTACATGATAGAGCAAAATCCCTAATAGGGAAGGCATCTCTGATCAGTACTAGCAAAAAATTACGATCCCTCATAAAATCCTCCAAGGCCAGCTTCGAGAGAATAATTGCACAGGACACCAAAGACAATCATAAGGCTTTTTTAAGTTATGTTAGAAACCTGGGATGCAACTCCCAGACTTGTTCTG
The DNA here is from genome assembly GCF_019279795.1 of Protopterus annectens. NCBI lineage: Eukaryota > Metazoa > Chordata > Ceratodontiformes > Protopteridae > Protopterus > Protopterus annectens. The sequence continues at coordinate 438,306,928 of NC_056745.1, forward strand.
AGTTGATTCTAAATGACAAAAAATACACTGAACCCACAGACATTGCCAATATCCTGGCAGACAGGTTCAGTGCAAACTTCTCCACCCTCCCCCCCCCAAAAGAGCAAGTATCTATCCCGGCAGAGGGCTGCCTCCCAAACATCTCTGATGCTCAGGTGAAGGCTGCCTTCTCCAAAGCAAAAAACACTGCTTCCATGGGACCAGATGGCGTCCCAGGTTGTGTCCTACATGAACTCTAAGAGGAACTAATCTCTCAAATAAAACAGCTATACAATCTCAGCCTCACTACAGGATATGTGCCCAGAGAATGGCGCACAGCAACAGTGGTCCCACTCCACAAAGGTGGAGCCTCTACGGACCCTGGAAATTATCACCCCATAAGCCTGACTAGCTTAGTCTGCAAGGCTATGGAGAGGATCATCATGGAGCTCATAAACAAAGACATTGGGGACCTACAGACACTAGATCCTACCCAGTTTGGCTTTGTCAAGGGCAGATCCTGCCTTTTGAACCTGGTTAACTTCTTCGAAACAGTCACCAAAGCCATAGATGAAGGGAAGGTAGTCCACACAGCCTATCTGGACCTTGCAAAGGCATTTGACAAAATACCTCACTTGGGCATCATAGATAAGCTATCCAGCTTAAATATAAACCCCTATGTCACAAGATGGGTCGCAAACTGGCTCAAAGACAGAACCCACAGAGTGAGAGTTGCTGGAGCCATGTCAGACTTGAAACCGGTCACAAGTGACGTCCCACAGGGTTCTGTCCTGGGACCACTCTTGTTCAGTATATACTTTTCCGAGGTACAGGCAAACGTGGGAGGATTATGGCTCACCAAGTTCGCAGATGACTGCAAACTGGGCACCATAATCAACTCTCCAGCTGACACAAACATCCTTCAAAAAGGTCTCACAGAGACAGATAACTGGTGCCAGCGCCATGGTTTAAAGCTAAATGCCAAAAAATGTATAGTCATACCCTTTGGCAAAAACAATGTGCCCACAAATTACCACATAGGCGGAAACCCATTAAGTACAGAGAAAGTTATTAGGGACCTGGGGACCCAAGTTGATAGCAATCTCTCCTTTGAAAACCACATTGCCAAAGTGGTTAGAAAGACCTTCTACATAGCCCACCTCATCACGAAGGGTTTCACATCTAGATCAAGAGAGGTAATCGTGCCCCTTTATTCATCCCTCATCAGGCCCATCATAGAATACAATGCCCCTTTTAGGATGTACCTTACCCAACACCTCCAGCAATTAGAAAGACCCCAAAAGTATCTCACCAGGAGGATCAAGGGTCTCAAACAGCTGCCATATGCTGCTCGGTTAAAAAAACTCCAGCTCTACTCAGTTGCATACCGCCTACTTCGAGGCGATCTATGCCTGACATACAAAGCTATGTCAAATCCAGAATTAATGGACATGCTCCACCTCAGTAAATCTAAATCCCTTAGAGCCGCACACTCGAGGGACTTGAACCTCAGCACAGAAATAAATAGAACTTGCTGGAGGGACAGGTTCATAACCCAGAGGCTCCCTTTGCTCTGGAATAGAATTCCAGTTCATGTGAGGCAGAGCACCTCACTGAATCTCTTCAAGAAGAATCTCGATAGGTGGATGGGGGATCGTAGGTTTGTCCCAGGGATTACTCCCGTGTCACTATTAGACAGAGGCACAGTAAACTAAACCTTAAAAAGGGCACAGTATACTCAAATCAAGGGGTGGCGTAAGCCATATAGAATCGGGCTAGGCTTATAATTGCCCCAGGGCAGATAGCCTAGTATGAACCTATGAACCTATGCACCTATACACTAAAAACAAATCAAACTCCAACTGCTGTACACCTTTGACTCCCATTATAAATGTAACAGACAACTTAAAAACACCGCACCTGCTGGTCAACACAATCCCAGAACTGCCAACCATTCTTCTGTGATGCAGAGTTCGCAAAAGTGCAGATTCATTAAACAGCACTTTTCCTTAAAAGGAGTTGGCATTTTCAGATTCGGTAGAGTGTACTTTCAAAGAACAAAAGTAGACCCGTATAGACATATCTATATATAACAGGTAACTCTGAGCAAGGGGCAACAGAATTACCCTCTATTTAAGTGTATGAGCATGCCCAGTGGAATTGTCACTACTTATAAACTGACTCCAGCCCACAACTACCTGTACTCCAGGCTGGGATTTTGTATGTTACAGACAATGACATCTGTCCCTGTTTCTGAAGTACTGCAATTGTCCACGGCATTCTTCAGCTGTCTGATGCAATTAATATGTGACAGAAGTTCTTCAGCTGTCTGATGTAAGTAATATGTGACAGAAGTTAATAATGTTACACCACACACAGACTGGCCGTCTGTAAAAACACAACCTAATACCTCACATCCAAAAGATATGGATAACTTCTAGATTAAAACCATCAACACCATCACACATGTTAACTTCCCTAGTCCACTAAGCCATACAAGCTGCCTGACAGAGAGGGGTCATTCATCACACAATCAACAGCATAAATATGTATGTTGCTATTCCTGCATTAAGTGAAACATACAATGTATGAGCAATTTCTATGTTACTGCCCTGAGACTGCCTGGACTGTAGATATGTCATTGATGAGTTACTGTTAAAGCAGTTATATGGGAACACTGCTGTGTTGGGATGGGGGAATAACACTGCATGTTCTGCTGGGATACACAGTAGTCCAAATATCATGTAACCCCACTGTCTAACATCTCCCTTGACTGATGTACTGTATATTGCATGCATGAGACCTAGTGAATATTAAAGGACACATGATAGTGAAATGGGTATCTCTAGTCCCACATGAATGTTACTTCTGTCCAAATAGCCCACTATATTTACTTGCGTAAATGTAGCAGATCCATACATACAATACCATATCATAATAATCCTTTCAAGTACTGTGTAGGTTAGAGACTTACCTTGCAAATGCAGCAATTGACAGAACTGTAGTTCAGGCTGACTCTGTCTAATGCAAGCAGTACACAGCCAATACATGGATAGGTACAGGTTGTCCATCTTGCTGAGATCGATTTTAATTACTGTGTGTGAGTAGGAGCAAGATGTTAGTCCCTAGGTTGTCAGTGGATGTGCTATGCATTGTCTCTTAGCCAAAGCCAAGGTATACTTAGCATGCCTACGTCTGCCTACAGTGATATCAGCAGGGGTTCCTCCTCTGAGTCCTTCTATGACTGTGGCTGTGGTGACCTAGGCACTGGTGGGGGGCTGTGTATCCCTTCCCTTTGCTGATCCTGCTGCTACTATTTCTGCAGGATCAGACTGTGTAGCATAGCACATAATGTGAATATATGTGCACATGTTGCTGGACACTACTGCAGGGCTCCACCAGATATATCTAGGCACTGGAACCATGACTTCAGAAGCCCACACACATGTTCTATGATGTTCCTAGTTTGTGCATGTGCCTCATTATGGCATTCTTCTGTGGGTGTATGTGCATTTCTGATGGGTGTCATCATCCATGATTCCAGGGAGTAGCCAGCATCTCCCAGTTAATGGCCATGTGGGATGTCCCCCGCAGTAAACACTGGGTACAGTTGTGATGTGCACCAGATATGGGAGTCGTGATAACTGCCAGCACACACATTCAGGATAATCCCCTGGGCATTACACATGACCTGACAGTTGATAGAATGGTACTCCTTGTGGTTAATGTAGACTCTACCCTGCTCGCACTGTGGTGCCTTGATGTGTACATGAGTGCAATCTATGGCACCCAGTACTTCAGGGTAGTGTGCTGCATGGTAGAACTATTGCATATTACTGGTGTTCACCTCAGGGAAAGGTGAAAAGATATGTGCTCACTGGAATGCATTAGCATAGTATCCAGGAGCTGCTGGAGTATCCTGGATACAGAATCCTATGACACCCCATGTCCCCAGTTGGTCTTTGGAAAGTACCTGTAGCTAGTATCCAAAGGGCTATACATACCTTTGTTTCCACTGGGATGGGTTCCCCTCTGTTGGCTCTAGTAGTATGTCCCTGTCCACCCTGTAGTGCTCTACAATCTCCAGCTCATGCAGTTCCTGGAAGGTTACCTTGGGCCTGAACACTCTTCTCCTTCTCTGCCTAGGCCTATTGTCAGCAGCACCACCAGCACTGACTTCAGCATCTAGCACATATAAATGTAGCAGACCTGCAGCAGTCCCTAGCATTATCTCAGTTAAAATTCCCAAGTCTGTACTCCAATGGTAGAGTGTTCGGGAAAACCAGAATGTAGGGTGTATGTATACTTTATACAGGTCTGCTGTAGGTCCAGAATTTGTGATTGGCTAGCTATGATGCATTCTTCCTGCCTATGATATAATTAACATAATTTAATGGCCTTATTTTAGTGTGCAATGCAGCACGCTGTGCAAACACATGCACTTGAGCTTAAAAGAGCCTAGAAGTGACAGGATACACCCCCCTGATGTCAGCCACATTATGTGTAAACATCAACATGGTCTAAGAGCCTACAAAGGGGTATGTGGACATGATTACTCCTATTTGCTATTCATTAAATCCACCTCATTTGCATACAGATCTGTGCTGACTGCCTGGAAACTACATGCTTCATAGCCCTATGACCTTAGCAACAGCAGCAATGCACCATTGTATGGACCCGATCCAAGGTCCTATAATACATTTCTGTCAAATATTATAAAATCTTTTTTTTTTCCTACTTTTTTCTGTTCCACGTGTTTGCACACTGGGGAATGTAGCACAAACACGATGAGATTATTAGAAAAAAAAATATTAATTTAACTTATTCCCTTCCTCTTTCTGACATCCAGAAAATAGTTTTGCTCATATGTGCATGTAGTATAAATATTCAGGGGATTTATGTCCACATTTCTGCAGTTTTACATCCCCTTTTGTCTGTCTAGACTCCTGTATGTGGCATTTTCCCACATACACTATGGACACTGACAAGGAGTCTGAACAGAAATCTTTCTGCTTGTTGAATCGCTCAACCTGCCTCATTTGCATGACAATCACCTGCTTATGAGCTGCTTATGAGGTGATTTTCCTGCCACAGAATTCTATGTGTTTGCACATTCACGCGTGCACCTCAGTAGTGCTTACTGAATCTAAAAATGTTAGCAGACATGTAGGCATTACGCCACAATACCTACACAAAACAAAAAAAATGTAGGCTTTATTGAATTCCCACCAATGTATAGCACGATGAACACATGCAAAACACTGACAGGAAACAACAATCCAGGAAAACTGTCTGCAAGGTACATCACCAAAGAGGACAACACAGGCACATGTGTGGGAAGCAGGAGGTGTACCCAACACAAGTAGTCATTGGACAACATTAAAGCATAACATCATATAGTTGGTCATACAGAGTAATACCACAGAACATTACCTGCTCAGTAGGCACACTCACAAGAAAGTGAGGTTCATGACATGTATGGGAATGCATCGGCATATACGTACGTAGAATCATTGGCCATACAATACCAGCACTACCTCATCTATACATGGTGCAGAGTGCATCATTTACATATAATATGCAGACATGCACAGCAGTAATGAAACTGACCACATAGCATACCTGCAACATATATTAATGGTGCTGACACAGCAACATATGTATATACATGTATCTGCAGATTCAGTCAGATATGGGAAGGTACACATGAGAAACACAAGTAATCACGACAATTAAAAATGGAACCAGTTACTCAGAAAGATATTTAGTTCTGGTGTTAGGTATGTACAGGATCATACTAAAATGCCATATGTGACACAGGTATGTATACAGAAGCATAGTTCTGCATGTGTGAATGGCAGACCACAAGACAGTAAGGAAACTGGCAAACTTATCTGTTCACTAACAAAGATGTAAACATTAAAGCATGACATCTCATGGTGTATTACTATGTCAATATCATCACTAACAAAAGTCATTGTCAATCATGCAATACACATCTACAAATACCTCTCTCCACGTATGTCATAAAAAATATATGAAAAACGTATGGCATCAGACATGTCAACAACCACACTTACATTACTGTGTCAGTAATCAGCACAGTGTTCATCATTGCCACAGGGTCAGAATGACACAACAGGACACACACTGGATCAATTATCAGTATTACATTAATGTAGTCTAAGGCATCCACAGCTGATGCTGTGTTCCTGGATGACCCTGCCTCATCTAGAAACACTTGGCCCATGTTGCTAAATGGAGGAGCTGGATGTTGTGACACCTGCAGGTGTAGTGTGGGAAGTAACATGACTGAGAATGACTGTCTGGACGTGTGCAGTGGGCTCACAGTGGAGTGACTATCAGCAGATGTGAGCATTTGCTGCAGTACAGACATTGATGTCAGATGACCAAGTGTAGATCTAATGAATGGGGGATGGCCTCTGCCCACTAGAGGTACTCTGTTTAGTACGATTAGGGCATGCAATACCTGGTTAGTACTATGGCACTGCTCCAATACAGCCATAATAAGACTTTCAATGGGCATGCAAGAAACAACACACTGTCATGCAGTGCAGCCAGTGCTGTCATGATCTCACCATGTCTGCACTCCTGACCTTCGTGTAACACATGCAGCTGATGTGCTACGCAACTGGTTGCACAGGCAAGTGCATAAAGGTCAGCCTCATGGCATCACCAGAAACATTAATTTATCTGTAATAATAGGCAGACATGCTCTGACAGAAAACCCTGCACAGCAGCAATACTTCCATGTGTCCTGTGATGGGCATTACCTCTTGGTTGTGGGGAAGAGCCACCCTGGTAACCTGACTCTGCATGGGACAATGGCACATGGACATCATGTCCATCAGCTGCCACCACCACGTTATCAGAATGACCAGCCACGTCTTCCTCAATATCTGAGGCTACAGCATGATTCACATGGGGGTACCCTTCTTGGCAGGATAGTAAACCCACAGTTGTGGCCTGTGTGATATGGTCTGTGCTATTACAGTCATCCACATTACATCCCAACTCGGGTCAGTGAATGGTCTACTGGAGAAGGCAGGCAGTGGATGGGCTACAAGAACAGACAGATGACATAGGTTACTTACATGCATAAACCATGCATCATGCAGCTTGGTGATGATAAATGGGCAACTATATGACTACAGCATTAATAGAGTTATGAACATAAGTGGACAATGTGCCTGGGTGAGGTTCATGGACCCTATATAACAGAGAGATATTTCATGTAAGCTACATATTGCATGCAGTTGAGAATTATGAGGAAACAGAATAGTAAAAGATGCTTGGCATGTCATGGTGGGATCCCACCACCATATGTGAGGTTTGAAATTAAATTGTCATGGGGAAACATAAACAATACATCATCAATAATCAAATAATGGGCATCAGTATGCATTCCAACACAGGTATAACACACAAAGATAATATGTAAACATATCATTTGGCAGAGGCTGTTATGAATTTTGCTGTTGTCCTAAGTAGGTAAGGAAGAACACAGTAGTCAGGAAGTGCACAGATGATCATCAATAATAACATGCAATAAACATATGGAATGTCTTATCATGCATGTCATTCCTGTTTGGAGAGCACATCAACATTGGTACTGTAGATCCTGTAAGATGATAAGGCACACTAACATCAATATGTGGGAATGCTCAACAGTCTTGACTGCATACAAAGGCACATAATAACTCCAGTTTGGGCACTTTTGTAGGAAAGAAGAAAACAATTTGGTGAAGAAGATTTGGGAGAGATGGGAAGAAGGCAAGAGGAAACAAGGACTCCAGCAAAAAGATGGATGGGGTGCATATGAGAAGACCTGTGACGGTCAGGAATAACTGCTGAAGAAGGTAGGAGAGGGGGGAATTGAATTGAGATCGGTGAAAACAGTTGACAGGACACACCAACCCCATGCAGAAAATGGGAAAAAGCAGGATAATGATGATGAGTGCTTAGCACACAATCTATTAACAGAGATATAACACTATAATAAATAGCTGTCTATGGTTATTTTCATCTCCATTAGCATGTTCACCACATCCTCAATGTTTCTTTACATTCTTCATATCTTCATCTCTAACGTTTTTCATTTTCATCACTTCTCCATTGTTATTTTCATGCTCATGTTCATCTTCATCATTACTGCATTTTTAACTCTGTCTCTTTTTTATCATCTTCATCAAATATTCACTTCATTTTCTTCTACAACGCATGTTTCATCTTCATTGCATCATTTTCATTATCTTTACTGCCTTTGCAATTTTCATGAGTTAATCTTCATTATCTTTAGTCATCTTCCATCTTCACCTTCATTATCATCTTCAAACTTGTCGCAGTATTGTCATCATTTTCATTGCACAATTGTCATTACTATCTTCTTCATTACTATGTTTTCATCATCACTGCACCTTCATCTTCACAGATGTGTAGACTATTTAAAGCATATATGTTCTAGCACTAATCCACTTACTAACACACACAAACATACTTTACTGCAGATTATAATTGACTGAATTCACATACCCCTAGTTTTCTTTCTAAAAGTACTCACTTCGTGGCAACTATTTTTTGTAACTTATATCTTTGTTTTTATAATGTATAACAAGCATCATACAGTTACTTTACTATGTTCCACTTTGTTTTTACATTTTACTTTTAATATAACTGCATTTACTTATTTACTATTGCATCGTTTGATTGAGTCTGCTTAATTCTATATCACTTTATGTACTAAAATCTTCTGTAGGCAACAGAAAATGCAGCTATGTACTACAAACGTTTTTTCCTCCAAATGCATCATTGCAAGGTGGGATTAGATGGCACATAATCAAGAAGCAAATGGACAGATACACAGCATACATTACATACAAACACAAGTTCATTAAACTTAATAAATATAATGTCAAAAGAAGAGTGATTGCTAGTAACCAACCAGATAAATGCTCCATTATGCAAGTAATAAAAATATATCCAAAGCAGTAGAAACTCTAATGAAGCAACCAGGCAAACCACGATATGTTGAGGCCAGTAAAAACTATATTTATTATAGATATCAATGATGTGCGCGTTTACTAAATAGCTTCTTCAGATCAAAAACACATTTCTAATGGTACACATTCCCTATATATAGAGATTAAAATAGTCTATGACCAATCACTAACATAGCTGAATTAATTCTATTTAAAGCGATATCACAAATAAGCGTCTTGCATATAACGAAATACAGCTCTACTTGCTGCACCATCCATGAGATAAAAACAAAAGCATCCAGTTCTTGAACATATAATACAATAAGCAAAAAGGAAACTGCCAAAAAGTCCAGTAAACACTCCGTATGCAGGTTAGCGATATAAACAAAATAAAATAAAAAGTGACCAAAACGGAGTGAAGCAGGAAACCAAATAAAGCAAATCCAATTTTAATACAAGGGTGTCCAGACAAGATATAAGCACTTTCGCTTAAAAAGCTTCTTCAGATATACAATAAAATCTTTTTTTTTATTGTATATCTGAAGAAGCTTCTTAAGCGAAAGCGCTTATATCTTGTCTGGACACCCTTGTATTAAACTTGGATTTGCTTTATTTGGTTTCCTGCTTCACTCCATTTTGGTCACTTTTTATATAATACAATAAATATGTATAAAAAATTAAACTCACAACATAAAAACAAACTTTCTATATTGTACATATAAAATATATAAATATATATATATATATATATATATATATATATATATATATATATATATATATATATATACTTTCCCTTAACATGCTTTCACTTAATATTCCTACGCTTATTCAATAAGGGCTTAATTGTGGCTCTTTCATTCAGCCCACTGCCTCTATCTGCTCTAAGAATGATTATCCAGTTGTTCTCTCTATACTCCGTGTGATTCCTAATATCACCCTCCCAAATACTGGGGGGGTGGCATGACCTCCAGTGCTCTTTAAGTAAAACTATGTGTGTCCCCATATTGTGTGACATGTTTTGCTAGTGCATTGTGCTCAGAGCCTTTTCTGATGTGATAAACATGTTCCCTAATCCTATCCCTAAAAATTCTATTAGTTTTGCCAACATAAAAAGAATGACAGTTTTGGCACTCAGCTAAATATACTAAATTAGGGGTCTTACATGTAGCATTAGCACTTATGATAAATTCTTTCTGGAGGTCAGGATGTGAGAATTTTTCCAATGTATTAATATAAGTGCAAAAATTGCAGCTTCCACACAGGATAGTGGAACCCCCTTTGTTATACTCCCTTCTATTGTGCTGATAACACAATAATCTCTTCAAATTTTTTCTGTTCTTATACAAGAAGCGTGGCTGTTCACCAACTATCTTTTTATCTACTTGTAAAATGGGCCAGTTTTTACTAAATATTTCTACTAAATGTCTATTATCAGAGGTATAAAACAAAGGGACTTTGAGAGTAACAGACCTGTCTAAGTTATTACTTGGTATATTCTCCACTGTTGAACCAAAATATGGTGCTGCTGTATTTTCACGTAACATAGGAATATCATGTAAACTGCTGAAAATCTCTTCTTCCCTATACCCTCTGGCTAAAAGTCTGTCTTTCAAATCATTCAATTCTTCAAGAAAACACTCATCTAAGGGATTCATTCTTGATGCCCTTACACCTTGACCTCTGATTAAATTCTTGAAAATATACCTGGGATGCATATTAGATCTCAACAGAAGAGAATTTCGATAATATGGTTTCTGAACCGAAGTCTCCACTTAAGACACAAAAGTTACAACCTGTGGTCCAACCCAAGACTTCTAAAAATTTTGTAAATAAGTCTCCCACACATATTGATATTAGCAATATCGGAGAGTGTATTTCTTTTCCCCTACCAGTGAGAACAGACAAAGGAGGGAGACGGACGCGGTCGATGAGTCGGGGGTGTCAAAAGCAAAAGCAAAAACATTCAGGCGAATATACCTGTTAGAAAAATGTGTATTTGAATATATGAGAAATACTAGTTTAAAAGCAAAGTAGTATATCATGCATTTTATTCTATTAATCATATAACAGCACAGATTAATTCATGTGTAAATGTAAGTAGTTTTGAAACTGCAGTGTGGCTTGAAGCAAAGCTGATCTCTGACCCTGGCAGAATGCTAGCTTAGCAAGTTTTAATGTTTATGCTTTTCATAAGTGATTATCTGCTGGGTCAGGAAATTAAATGTGTGAAATAATGAAATCTTCTGCTCTTTCCTGTTGGAATGATTTGGCCTTGTATATGTGTTACTAAGATAGCACACAGCTGTATGAGAAAGTGTAGCAGAGAACAAAGACGTGTATTAAAAGACTGAAGCTGCTATAGTATTCGAACTGATATGAAACCTTGGACAAGTAACTTTACAGAAATACATTATGACTGACCAGCTGGATAGCAAGGCCGTATTGTATCTAGAGGAAAAGTTCTTTTTAAAATATACAGCATCAGCAGACTTAATGAATAAAGGACTGTAAGCTAAAGTGATGTAGATGCCCTGTGACATATCACGTCAGTAAGGTGGGCATAGCTTAAATGTTAAACCTATATAAAATTGTGTGCTTCCTGTTTCATGTCAGACAAAATTCTGTACTTGTACATTTTTTGCCTCCTGGTGTACACTAGTAAACTTTTGGATCTGAACCTCCTGTGTATTGAATTCTTAATTTTATTTAACAGTTTGGTCCTTCGCAGATGGAATTCCCTTGGTAAGCCGCAGATCAGAGCGCATCGGTGGTCGAATACTGTGCAGGAGAAGTTACCGAAATGGTTCTTCTTGAGTGAAAAGACCTCCGACTCAATTGTCGTGTGTAAAGAGGCTGGCCACTTTCTGATCTGTGGCCGAAAAGCGGAACTTGAACAGTTCAATACCGGAGGCTCAGGTAGGAAGTATTTGCCTTTTTTCTGTTTTAGATCAGGGACTAGGTTACAGTATATTGTTGTCAAGATTTGTTTTGCAGATCAGGGACAAAAGGAAGTACTGTATATTTGGTCATAGATCAGGGTAACAGAATAAGGTAGGCAGTTATTCTAGATAAAATGTAAACAGGAACTGCGAACTTGATATCACGTGATAAAAAAGGGTTACATAACATTTTCTTTGACATAGGTAATCAGTGCACTAAAACCTCGCGAGATCCACCCCTAACCGAAGACGCAAAATATATGCAATTACAACGTTCTGATAACATTAGGTATTATATGAAATGGGTTAGTAAATATGAATTTGATGGTAAACTAGATAAAATTTCACTAGTTAAACTCCTTAAACAGCTTAAATCTGACACGGGAGGTCAGGCAAAAAAGCAACACCAACTAGGCATTCCTCAAGCACACAGGTGGATTGAGGAAGCAAATCGAAGAGAACAGAAGCTTAAAAATTCAAAAACATTATTTTTAGACAAAGAGGATAATAACTTGGTAATAGCAACAGCTCCTCCTCCTTCTCCCTTGCCCCCTCCCTTACCCTTTTCAGGATATGAAGCGAGTGGACAGGCTGGTCCGCCTCCGCGTTATCCTGAAGTTTCAGCAAGACCACAACCATTTGTTAAAGATCCTATTGAAACTAGGTCCCGAACACGTAAAACACATAGGGACACAGAATCATACCAAATAGAGAGAAATCTACAGGATGAGAGTGAGGAAGAAATATGCCCACTTATAGAAGTTCCAAATCCTCAGGCAGGACAGTAAGGGCAGGATCCAACACTCTTAGTATATAGACCATGGACACCAGAGGATATCCGGAAGGCTACTGAGGGAATCCCACATCCGAAAGTTAATTTTACGAAATTTTTAGAAGATTTACAAGGCATGAGGTTGAGTTACCACTTGAATGGGGAAGAAGTAGAAAAAGTAGCTAGACAAATTATAGGTCCAGATTGGCACATGATTTGTGGCACCTGGAATCCTCGTAATGCAGAGCTTAGACCACTCTCACATAGTGACGCATAGTTAGACAACAGAGTAAAAGGTCTGACAGACCGAATCTCTGAGAAATGGAAACCCAGAGCAGATTGGACTTGCATTAATCAATGCATACAACAGGAAAATAAGACAATAGATGGATATTATGCTAGATTATTAGAATGTTTTAATAATCATAGTGGTATGTCGGTTCCTGAGAAGCAAACGAATGATTCCCCGTATGAACAACAATTACAAAATGCATTTTTAAAAGGTTGCATTGCACCTATTAGTAGCTTCATTACGAAGCATATGATAGACCATAGAACAGGGAGGCTACAAGCCTTACTCGAATACGCTAGACATGCTGAAAGACATTTTAATAGTAAAAAGAAAAAGAAGGCGCAAGTCTTCACTGCTGAAGACAGAGCTGAAGTATTTGTATTACAGTCAGGTAAAAAGGGCAAGAAGAATGCCCAGGGAAACAAACAGTCTGACAAACGATCAGAAGATTTTGAAGAAAGGAAAAAGAGAAGTGAATGCTTCAAGTGCGGGAAAAAGGGACATCTAGCAAGGGATTGTAGGCAAAACAAAAAGGTAATTACAGAAGATAAAGGAGATGTGGACTGACTATATGATAGTGAGGATACATCAAGTGAAAGTCAGAAATCATCAAGAAAAGTTACTAAACAGAAAATGAATGTAAATGTGATAGAGAGAGTAGAGGAAGTGCAAGTAGATATGGAGGATGAAGAAAGTGAAATTTTGGACTTAGCATTATTGAGATTAGAGCTCTATTTAGCAGATACGAAACCGGAAGTTACACTTCTGGTGGAGGGAAGGGAAGTCAAATTCCTGTGTGACTCAGGAGCGTCACGGACTTTGATACACCCCTCCAAGTTACCAGAACATTCCGAATCACCTGATTATATACTAGTAAAAGCCGCAAATGGACAGCTATACAGGGAACCGCTTTCCCATGATATAGCAATAACTGACCCTGTTTCAGGTATGACCCATAGAAGTAAAATTGTTGTTTCTGCAAAGTGTCCAGTAAACCTATTGGGCAGGGACCTTATGCAGATATTTGGCATAGCAGTAGTTCCAACTGTACAAGGTATGGAGGCACAGAGACAAATGGATACCTTTGTAGTGCGATCGGAGGGTGAAACTTTTTACTGGTACAGCCAGGACCTAGTCACGACTGGTCCAGGGGCAGTAACCGAGGAACTGATGAACGTAGCCATCAGTAAAGCCCCCTCCCTCGACATTGATCAACAGCATTTGTTACATTGCACTCTATACTACTGTACTACACCAGGACCTGATAGAGAATATGAGCAAGAATTGTTCAGAAATCGTGCAACTAGATTGGTTTTGCGTACTTTGTACTGGGATACTGAGGGGAGCAGTGTAGTCAGCTGTTCGTTACCTCAAGAATTCCTTGCGTTGTATAGATCAAATCAGTTACCACATGTCAGCTTGACAAAGAATAAAAGTGTCAAATGGGCAGATTTAGGAGAAAAAGTAACAAGATGGGAGAAACAGACTGATTTAGAACTATCAGAACAAGGGATACAAAAACAAAAACTGAATTGGATGACACAGACACATCCAGCTGTACACTTGCAATCTAGGGAGGACAGCTGATTAACATTTTTATTAGAAGAAGAAGAAAAGGCCTTATGTGAAATTCCAACAACTCTTTGGTCAACAGGCAAGTCAGATGTAGGACTTATTTGAACAGCAGGACCAGTTACATTAACCCCAACGTCAGCTTTTAGACCACAGAAAAGACAATACCCTTTGAGAAAGGATGCAGAAATAGGAATTAAGCCTATAATAGCAGCATTACTCAAAGAAGGAGTACTGGTAGAATCTCCTGATTCACCATGTAATACACCCCTATTTCCTGTTAAAAAAGCAAACGGGGAATGCCGGATGGTACAAGATTTACAAGCTGTAAATAATGCTGTAATACCTAGAGCACCTACGGTGCCAGACCCACATACTTTGTTAAACGATTTAGAACCGCAACAGAAATATTTCTCTGTGGTAGATATTAGCAATGCTTTCTTTTCAATACCTATACATCCTGATAGTCAATACTGGTTTGCATTTACATTTCAGGGTAAAAGGTATATGTATACTCGACTACCACAGGGATATTGTGAGAGCCCAACAATATTTGCACAAGAAATGGCTAGCAACCTGGCAGGGTTTACCCCACCGGGAGGTAGTCAAATTCTACTTTACGTAGATGACATCTTGCTAGCAGCCCCCACCCAGCAACAGTGCAGGGAGGATACTGTAGTGTTATTGAAATTTTTAGCAACACAAGGACACAAAGTAAACAAAAGTAAGTTACAACTTTGGAGAAAACAAGTTAGATACCTAGGATATGTAATATCCAATGAAGGTAGAATACTAGATGAGGAAAGAAAAACAGCAATCTTGCAAGCACCCAAACCAACAACCAAGAAAGAAATGATGTCTTTCTTAGGTACAACTAATTTTTGTCGGAGCTGGATACCAAATTATGTTTTGGAATCTGCTCCACTGACTGACTTGATATATAAGACACCAATGGCAGCACAAGATATCTTACAATGGACAACCGAAGCAGAAACGGCTTTCTGCAGGTTGAAGCAGTTGATAGCTTCTTCATTAGTTTTAGGGCTTCCAAATTATCATAAACGTTTTTTTCAGACCGTAGATTGTAAGCAAGGATATATGACGTCAGTATTGATGCAACAACATGGGGACAAGCAATGCCCCATAGCCTACTATTCATCACAGTTAGACCCAGTGGCGCGATCTTTGCCTTACTGTGTACAAGGAGTAGTTGCAGCCGCAATGGCAGTACAGGCTTCGGCCTCAGTGGTGTTATTCCACCCTCTCACATTGAGAGTGCCTCATGCAGTTGCAATAATTTTACTGCAAGAGAAAGTGGCATACCTTTCTCCTGCTAGACATCTTTCGTGTATGACTATACTGCTGAGCCATCCTCATATGACAATTGAACGATGTACGACATTGAATCCATCAACATTACTTCCAACTCCTGCGGAGGGCACACCACACAGCTGCCTGCAGGAAATTGAACAGTTAGCTTTACCTAGACAAGATCTTACAGATATGCCCTTGGATAATGCTGAGGTGACATATTACGTGGACGGCTCATGCAGAAGGGGTCCTACAGGGAAGAATCTGGTGGGGTATGCAGTAGTTACAGACACTGAAATTTTAGAAGCTCAATCCTTACCACACAACTTATCTGCACAAGCAGCAGAATTGATAGCTTTGGCGAGGGCATGTACTTTAGCAAAAACAAGTGTGTGAACATATATACTGATAGTCAGTATGCTTTTTCTACAGTACATGTATTTGCACAACAATGGAGAAATAGAGGAATGATAACATCTAATGGAAAACCTATTAATCATGCGCAATTTATTTTGGAGTTATTAGAATCTATTCAGTTACCTACCAAAGTAGCTATTTGTAAATGTGTAGCTCATACAAAACAGCAGGATAAGATTTCGAAAGGCAATGCACGAGCTGATGCAGCTGCAAAGCAAGCAGCCTCAGACTCAGAAACTTTACTTTTAAATGAGGAATTACAACCCTCTGAGATTTTAGATTTAGACATGTTAAAAACAATGCAGACGCTTACTACAAAAGCAGAAAAACAAAAATGGGTAAAACGAGGTACAATTCTTGAGACTGGACTGTATATTTCCAAAGAAAGAAAACCGATATTGCCGTCTAATGTATTTAGATATGCAGCTTTGTTGAGCCATGGGCAGTGCCATGTCTCAACAGGGGTGATGGTACAGTTAGTAAATCGAATATTCCAAACATATGGATACGCAAACTACACAAAAAAAATTTTGTGCAGCTTGTCATACTTGTAACAAGCATCATGCACAAGGAGCATTTAAAACCAAGCAAGGAAGTTTTCCTATACCACCATACCCGTTCCATACTATTTGTATGGATTTCATAGAATTGAATAAATGTGAAGGGAAAAAGTTTTGTTTAGTTATTGTAGACATGTTTTCTAAATGGGTGGAAGCTTTTCCAACTAAAAACCCGGATGCAGCAACAGTGGCAAAAGCCCTGATAAAAGAAGTAATCCCTAGATTTGGCATTCCGGAAAGGATTTATAGTGACAATGGCACACATTTTGTGAATCAGACGATTCACCAGCTTGGGAGATTTTTTGGTATCTCCTTAAAGAACCATTGTGCTTACCACCCACAGTCAGCAGGACTGGTGGAAAGGTACAATGGTACCCTAAAAAACAAACTTAGGAAGCTAGTAGAGGAGACCCAAAATAATTGGATATACTGTCTGCCTTTAGCACTGCTGAGTATAAGAACGGTTCCAAATGTAAAGGGTTTGACTCCCTTTGAAATGGTTTTTGGGAGAGCATATTATGTGCCTCAGTGGAAAACTCTCATGCCTGCAGAGCAAGAGGCTGACAGTTCATTAGCTAGTTATATGAGGAAACTGTTAACAAATAAATCTGTTTTGCAGTTTAACTCTTTTTCAGATAAGGAACAGACCAGACCGGTGGAAGCAGTCTTGGCCCCAGGGTCGTGGATCTGGCTGAAAGTGATGAAAAGGAAGAATTGGGTGAGTCCAAAGTGGGAGGGACCGTACCAGGTTCTGTTGGCAACGCCTACTGCAGTTAGAGTGGCCGAGAGGACGTCCTGGGTTAATTTGACACATTGTAAACTGGTAAAGAACTTTCAACTTGATAAAAACTTTGTGACTGATACACAACCAGACCGAGATGGCCAAAAACAAAGTGAATAGAAATTTAGATCAACCTCAGAGATGTTGCATAATCATTTTGTTGAGTGAACATTTATTGACTGTAATTGTGACAATTTTCCTCTTGCTGTGGTTTATCCTACACACAACCACACAAGTGAAAGTGGGAAGGCGTGATGAAACATCTATAGACTGGCATCCAAATTTTAACACATACCTAGCCATGAAACGTGTATATGCAGAGACTATGAACATTTCAAATTGCTGGGTTTGTACAACTATACCGACAGCATATGGAGGACTGATAATGTCCACTGTCCCTTTGGGGATAAATGAGACTTGGGAGAATTTACTTTTCGATACAGGAACTGTGAGATCACAGGACAAAATAGCTTTATTTTTACCTGTCACACAAAAAGGAATTGTATGTTTTTTTCAAAAATGACACCCTCCAGGTGGGCTGGAGCAATTGTAATATAACCATATCTTACCGATGTTATATTAAGAATAGTAAAGGAAATACTTTGTGCAATACTAATTATGACTCGTATTTGAACTCATTGAAAACAACTATGAATGACATTCAAAAAAAATCCAGTTCTGTTTAAACAATTGTCAGTTATAGATCAAAAAATGTTTCATGCAGGGCTGATGTGTATTAGTACTAAAGTAGAAAACTGTTATTTTACTTGTGGGAAAAAGGCATATAAATGGTTACCTGAGAATTGGTCCGGCAGTTGTTTTTTGGGTTACTTGGTTCCGGCAATAAGACATACTGCAGAATTACCTTTGGGTAAGATATGAAACGTAAGAGAAGCAGCCCAAAAACCCGAAGGTCCAGTTAAAAGACCTGTGAATCCAGTTGGAAAGATCAAAGCTGGCTGGAAAGACCACAATTCAGTAAAAGACAAAAGCGAATTGACTCATATGGACTTGAGTGACAGTGTTATATCCTGGGCAGGAATATTCCCAGTCTTTGGACAGTCAAATCGATCTGGGAGCTGAGGAAGTTGTCGAAACTTCTTGAAGTAATGAGTAATGCAACTTTTTCCACCCTAGAACTGGTGACTGATGAACTGAATGCAATGAGAACTGTAGTGCTACAAAATCGGATGGCTCTTGACTTCACCCTAGCGGCGAGAGGTGGTACGTGCACGCTTATCAAAGAAGAATGCTGTGCTTATATTCCCGACAATCGCCATGAGATTAATAACCACCTAGAGGTAATTCAGCAAGTATCAGCCATGACTGAACCAGGCCCAAACCCACTGACGGACTTTTTCCAAAATCTATTTGGGGGGTGGGGTTCCATTCTAATGAATATTCTGATTGCCATTTGTGTGTGTATACTCCTAATAGGAACATGTGTTTGCTGTTGGAATTCCCTGCATGAAAAGATTAATCAAATATTTTATTGATGTATCTGTTACTGAAACTTGTTACCAAGATATCGAGATTGAAAGATTGATCTCAGATGACGCTTTTTCTGAAGTATAGATTGAATGACTCACCTAGCTGAAAATCCTAAGTGGAAAAGGCTAGGAGATGAAATGACACTATGCATACTTCAAAATAGAATAAAAAGTATTAATGGGGGGAAAATGTTAGAAAAATGTGTATTTGAATATATGAGAAATGCTAGTTTAAAAGCAAAGTAGTATATAATGCATTTTATTCTATTAATCATATAACAGCACAGATTAATTCATGTGTAAATGTAAGTAGTTTTGAAACTGCAGTGTGGCTTGAAGCAAAGCTGATCTCTGACCCTGGCAGAATGCTAGCTTAGCAAGTTTTAATGTTTATGCTTTTCATAAGTGATTATCTGCTGGGTCAGGAAATTAAATGTGTGAAATAATGAAATCTTCTGCTCTTTCCTGTTGGAATGATTTGGCCTTGTATATGTGTTACTAAGATAGCATGCAGCTGTGTGAGACAGTGTAACAGAGAACAAAGACGTGTATTAAAAGACTGAAGCTGCTATTGTATTCGAACTGATATGAAACCTTGGACAAGTAACTTTACAGAAAGACATTATGACTGACCAGCTGGATAGCAAGGCCGTATTGTATCTAGAGGAAAAGTTTTTTTTTTAAATATACAGCATCAGCAGACTTAATGAACAAAGGACTGTAAGCTAAAGTGATGTAGATGCCCTGTGACATATCACGTCAGTAAGGTGGGCATAGCTTAAATGTTAAACCTATATAAAATTGTGTGCTTCCTGTTTCATGTCAGACAAAATTCTGTACTTGTACATTTTGTGCCTCCTGGTGTACACTAGTAAACTTTTGAATCTGAACCTCCTGTGTATTGAATTCTTAATTGTATTTAACAATACCCCAAACCAAACCCTCAAGAAAATGTGGGGGAAGGGCATGAGTCATTAGTGTGTAACATCTCTTCATATTTGCTTTCACCTGATGAAGAGAATGTACTTTTTAAAGGTTTGAATTTTATTCCTACTTGTAAGAGTAAAATGGCAGATACTGTCATGGATTTGAAAATTTTCTGTAGGAATGTTATGCTTAGGTTTTTGTATGGCAACTCTGATAAACATACTGGACAAGCACCAACAAAATCGACTTATAAGTTTAAGAGCCTAAGTAATTTTGTTCCATTAAATCATCCCTTGGTGGATGCATATATGAAACTTACCGAGGATGAATTGTTTAAGTATTATGACAACAACACTGCCTTTAGTAGGAAGAAACAGTACAATTTAAGTTACAAAGAGAAAATAGCATTAAGAAATTTACAGGACAATGATTCCATAACGATAAAGTCCACTGATAAAGGCGGACTCATCGTAGTTATGGATACATTGCATTATGTTAGGTCCATGGAGAAATTATTATGTGATAAGAAATTTTACAATAGAATTACGGCTAAAGAAGTACATATGATTATTCAACATGTCACCAACACTTTACTTGATATTTATAGAGGAGGTATCATTACCAAAGAAACTCTGGATGTTTTAGTAGTCAAGAATCCACTTATACCAATAATACAAGGTTTGCCGAAGGTTCATAAGAACTCCTCTGATCCACCAATGAGACCAACAGTAGCAGGTGGAGGTTGGCTCACTGAACATCTTTCGGTCTATATAGAGAAACATCTCAGATCAATTATTAATAGAAATAAATATGTTCTTAAAGACTCTAAACATTTTCTGATAGAGCTTTATGAATGTTTAAAAGATGAGGATAACATACAGGAAATATTACTAGTTACACTTGATGTACAATCGCTTTTTACTGTCATACCCAATGAATTGGGGGTACAGTATGTACTTGAATATATTTTAACACACAGTGAACTACCATTGGTACAAGCAGATCTTATCACTGATTTCCTTGAATTGGTTTTGGAAAATAATTTGTTCACTTTTAATGGTGAATTGTTCATTCAACGGGATGGTGTGGCTATGGGGACTCCATGTGCCAATAGCTATGTGAATACATTCTTGGCACATTGGGAAGAAACCATACCTTTTAACTTAGACGAATTCAAGACATGTAATTTTTTACCAACGCTTTGTCGATGACCTCTTTATGTTATGGAGAGGAAGTTATAAAGAATTAGATGTGTTTTATAATAAAATGAATAATTTAACTGAGTGCCTGAAGTTCACCATGAATAGGTCTTTTTCTAGGATTGAATACTTGGATTTGTATGTAGAGAAATTAGCAAATGGTCTGATTAACACAGGAGTTTTTCGGAAACCATGTTATCGAAATTCTCTCTGTTGAGATCTAGTATGCATCCCAGGTATATTTTCAAGAATTTAATCAGAGGTCAAGGTGTAAGGGCATCAAGACTGAAGTGTTTTCTTGAAGAATTGAATGATTTGAAAGACAGACTTCTAGCCAGAGGGTATAGGGAGGAAGAGATGTTCAGCAGTTTACATGATATTCCTATGTTACGTGAAAATACAGCAGCACCATATTTTGGTTCAACAGTGGAGAATATACCAAGTAATAACTTAGATAGGTCTGTTACTCTCAAGGTCCCTTTGTTTTATACCTCTGATAATAGACATTTAGTAGAAATATTTAATAAAAACTGGCCCATTTTACAAGTAGATGAAAAGATCAAAAAGATAGTTGGTGAACAGCCACGCTTCTTGTATAAGAACAGATAAAGTTTGAAGAGATTATTGTGTTATCAGCACATTGTCACCTCACAATAAGACGCTGTCCGGTTAGATTCTCAGCTAGAGCATCTTCTGCGTGGAGACATGTGTGAATGGGCATACCTTCGTTGCAGGTTGTGCATCAGGGCTGGTAACTCGGCATGTAAAAATCAACTACCAATCATTAGCGGACAGGAGTTCCACTGTGGCGACCCCTAACCGGGAAAAGCCGAAAAACACAACAACATTGTGTTATCAGCACAATAGAAGGGAGTATAACAAAGGGGGTTCCACTATCCTGTGTGGAAGCTGCAATTTTTGCCCTTATATTAATACATCGGAAAAAACATCCTGACCTCCAGAAAGAATTTATCATAAGTGCTAATGCTACATGTAAGACCCCTAATTTAGTATATTTAGCTGAGCGCCAAAACTGTCATTCTTTTTATGTTGGCAAAACTAATAGAATTTTTAGGGAAAGGATTAGGGAACATGTTTATCACATCAGAAAAGGCTCTGAGCACAATGCACTAGCAAAACATGTCACACGATATGGGGACACACATAGTTTTGCTTTCAGAGCATTGGAGGTCATCCCCCCCAGTATTCGAGAGGGTGATATTAGGAATCACACGGAGTATAGAGAGAACAACTGGATAATCATTCTTAGAGCAGATAGAGGAAGTAGGCTGAATGAAAAAGCCACAATTAAGCCCTTAGCAAATTGAATAAGCATAGGAGTATTAAGTGAAAGCATGTTAAGGCAAAGTATATATATATATATATATATATATATATATATATATATATATATATATATATATATATATATATATATATATATATATATATATATATATATATATATATATATATATATATATGTATATATATATATATATTTTTTTTTTTTTTATTTATTTTATGTGTGCAATATTGTAAGTTTGTTTTTATGTTGTGAGTTTAATTTTTTATACATATGTATTGTATTATATGTTCAAGAACTGGATGCTTTTGTTTTTGTTTTTATCTCATGGATGGTGCAGTAAGTAGAGTTATATTTTGTTATATGCAAGAAGCTTATTTGTGATATTGATTTAAATAGAATTAATTCAGCTATGTTAGTGATTGGTCATAGACTATTTGAATCTCTATATATAGGGAATGTGTACCATTAGAAATGTGTTTTTTGATCTGAAGAAGCTATTTAGCGAAAGCGCTCATCATTGATATCTATAATAAATACAGTTTTTACTGGCCTCAACGTATCGTGGTTTGCCGGGTTGCTTCGTTAGAGTTTCTACTGCTTTTAATAAATATAATTCTACAGAATTAACTGAAGTAAAAATGATGGTGAGAATTCAATAAAGCGTACACTTTTTTTTCAAGTAGACATCGTGCCATGGTGCCTACACATCTGTGAACATTTTTAGATTCAATAAGCACTGCTGAGCAGTGCGCACACACGTGCAAACTTGAAAATTCTGTGGCATGCAAATCACCTCATAAGCAGGTGAATGCCATGCAAATGAGGCAGGTTGAGTGATCCAATAGCAGAAAAGCTTCTATTCAGACTCTGTGTCAGTGTCTGCAGTGTACATGGAAAAATTCTGAGTACAGGAGTCTAGACAGATAAAAGGGGATGTAAAACTGCAGAAATGTGGACATAAATCCCCCGAAAATGTTATACTACATACAAATATGAGCAAAACTATTATTGTAGATGGCAAAAAGAGTAATGGAATGAGTTAAATTAATATTTTTTGTAATAATCTTATTATGCTTGTACTATGCACCGCAGTGGGCAAACGAAAAAATAGGAAGAAAAAGGATTTTATAATATTTGACAGTAATGTATTATAGGACCTTGCATTAGGTCCATACAATGGTGCATTGCTGCTGCTGATAAGGTCATAAGGCTATGAAGCATGTAGTTTCCTGGCAGTCAGCAGAGACATGTATTAGGAATAACTATTGATAATAACCTCAACTTTGACTCTCACATCAATAACACCATAAAATTAGTTAATAAAAAAATAGGATCCCTTTACAGAATCAAACCTTTCCTAACACCTACAGCAAGGTCCACCATTGCAAGATCTCATCTAATCTCCACTCTTCTCTATGCTTCCCCCATTTACACTAATCTTTCCAAAAACAACATGAGGAAACTAGAAACATCCTATCATAACATAGCTCGATTCACTGTTGGATCTCCTTTTCGAACTCATCACTGCTTAAACCTAAAAGAACTAGGCTGGATTGGACTTCCTAACCAACTTGTACTTCAACAGATCTTAATTGCTTATAAGATTCTATATCAGCCAACCAACACACCAATACTTTCTAGCCTTATTTCTCCATACAACAACCTGAAACAACTACGCTCTTCTAATAAACTTCTGATTAATATTACCAAACCTAACAATAATGCAGGTGACAGTTTATTCTCAAACGCTGTTGGAAAAACATGGAATAAACTACCCTCTGAAATCACTTCTTTAACCTCTTTCCAACTTTTCAAATATCAACTAAAAATTTATCTCAATAAACACTGGCTTTGCTCCTGCACTAATCCAGACTAAAGCTAACTCTTTTCTCTAACATTACCCTTGTTAACTTAAAAAAAAAAAAAAAAACACTAAATTTTATTTTGTATATTATCTGTTTAACTTGCTATGATGTCATGTAACCTTTTATGCCAATTTATTTTTTATCCTTTTATATTATCTGTTTCACTTGCTATGTTTCTCATGTAACCATTTATGCCTTTTTGTGAAAGTGTAAAACCAATGGAGCTTTTCTCCCCGGGCCTCTACTGAAAACGGACATATATCCAGTTGGACTAGCCCGGTCAACAAATGTAAAATAAAAATAAAAAAAAAAAAATGTATGCAAATCAGGTGGATTTACTGAACAGCAAAAAGGAGTAATTGTGTAGGCTCTAAGACCATGTTGATGTTTACACAGGATGTAGTTGATGTCAGTGGGGCGTGTCCTGTCACTTTTAGGCTCTTTTAAGCTCAGGTGCGTGTCTTTGCATGGCACTCTGCATCACACACTAAAATAGGGTCATTAAATGATGTCAATTATATTGTAGGCAGGTAGAATGCATCATAATTACCCAATCTCACATTCTGGACCTATAGCAGACCTGTATAAAGTACGCATACACCCTACATTCGAATTGTCCCCCAATACTGTGGATGATTGGAGTACAGACTTGGGAATTTTAATTGATATAATGCTAGGGGCTGCTGCAGGTATGCTAAATCTGTATGTGCTAGATGTGGAAGTCAATGCAGCTGGTGCTACTGACAATAGGCCTAGGCAGAGAAGGAAAACAGTGTTCAGGCCCAGGGTAACCTTCTAGGAGCTACATGAGCTGGAGATTATAGAGCACTACAGGGTGGACAGGGGCATACTACTACAACTAAATGAGCTTTGCCACCCTCAACTCAGACTCAGAGCCAACACAGGGGAACCCATCCCACTTGAAACAAAAGTATGTGTAGCCCTTAGTATACTAGCTACAGGTACTTTCCAAAAAGACCAACTGGGCAAATGATGGGGGTGTCACAGGCATCTGCATCCAGGATACTCCACCAGTTCCTGGAAGTTATGCTACCACATAACAGTGAGCACATATTTTTCCCCCTTCTCCCCTGAAGCGAGGGTTAGGAATATGCAACAGTTCTACCATGTAGCACACTACCCTGAAGTACTGGGTGCTATAGACTGCACTTATGTACACATCAAGGCACCACCTGGTGAGCAGGGTAGAGTCTACGTTAATCGCAAGGGGTACCACTCCAAATGTCAGGTCATGTGCAATGCCCATGGGATTATCCTGAATGTGTGTGTTGGCAGCTCTGGCACTTATCACAACTCCAATATCTGGCACACATCACAGCTATACCAGTTGTTTGCTGGGGGGACATCCCACACAGCCATTTATTCGGGGATGCTGGCTATTCCCTGGAACTGTGGATGATGACACCCATCAGAAATGCACACACACGCCCATGGAGGAACACCATAATGAGGCACATGCACAAACTAGGAACATCACAGAGCATGTGTTTGGGCTTCTGAAGTCAATATTCCGGTGCCTAGATATATCTGGTGGAGCCCTGCAGTACTTTCCAGCCATATGTGCACATATATTCACAGTATGTGCTTTGCTACAGAATCTGATCCTGCTGAAACAGCTGTAGCAGGATCAACAAAGAGAAGGGATACACAGCCCTCTACCAGTGCCTAGGTCACCACAGCCACAGTCACAGGAGGCCTCAGAGGAGGAATTCCCTGCTGATACCCCTGTAGGCAGACAAAGGCATGCTCAGTATGCCCTGCCTTTGGCTACGAGATGACTCATGGCACATTCACTGAAAACCTAAGGACCTAGGGACTGACACCTTACTTCTACTCACATACAGTAATTAAAATTGATGCCAGGCAACCCACACAACCTGTACCTATCCATGTATTGGCTGTGTACTGCTTGCATCAAACAGAGTCAGCTTTGAACTACAGTTCTGTCAACTGCTGCATTTGCAAGGTAAGTCTCTAACCTACACAGTACTTGTAAGAATTATTATGATATGTCATTGTATGTATGGATCTGCTACATTTATGTATGTGAATATAGTGGGCTATTTGGACAAAATTAACATTCACATGGGACTAGAGATACGCATTCCACTATTGTGTGTCCTTTATTATTCAATAAGCCTCATGCATGGAATATACAGTACAGCAGTCAAGGGAGATGTTAGACAGTGGGGTTACATAATATTCGGACTACTGTGTATCCTGGCAGAACATGCAGTGTTGTTCCCTCACCCCCAGCACAGTAGTGTTCCCACATAACTGCTTTAACAGTAACTCATCAATGGTATATCAGTATCCAGGCAGTCTCAGGGCAGTAGCATAGAAATTGATCATACAGTCTATGTCTCACTTAATGCAGGAATAACAACGTACAGATTTATGCTGTTGAGTGTGTGCTGAATGACCCCTTTTTATCAGGCAGCTTGTGTGAATTAGAGGAATAGGGAAGTTAGTATGTGTGATGATGTTGGTTATAAACTAGAAGTATCCACATCTTTTGGATGTAAGGTATTATTGTGTAGTTTTTTACAGACAGTCTGTATGTCATGTAACATTATTAACCTCTGTAACTTATTAATTACATCAGACAGCTAAAGAATGCTGTGGAAAATTTGAGTGATCTGCAGTACTGCAAAAACAGGGACAGATGTCATTGTAACACACAAAATGCTGGACTGGAGTACATGTAAGTGGGGCCTGGACTCAGTTTATACATAGTCAGAATCCCACTAGGCATGATCATAGACTTAGTGAAAAAGAGTGCAATTCTGTTGCTCCTTGCTCACAATGGCTTGTTTATATATACATATATATATATATATATATATATATATATATATATATATATATATATATATATATATATATATATATATATATATATATATATATACACATACATACATATACGTATGCATATCTTCCACTATCTCTCTCTCTCCCATAGATAGTATATCTCTATGTATATACAAATAGATATATACCTATAGATACCTGTAAATATTTATATGGGTCTACTTTTCTTTATTGAAATTTCACAATCTTGAAAAAGAAAAGGAAAACCCCACTTCCATGAAAGTCCACTACATCAAAAGTGCACTTGCGCAAAAGCCGATTCACTGAATCGGAAAAAAAACTACTGCAAACACTATTTTGTAGGGGGGCAAGCCCCCCTGCACCCCCTCTTAAATATATTAACTCAGAGATCGCACTACAGTGGGGAAAAGGATATATTTCCTTATCCGCACTGTAACGTGCTTTAGCAAATCGGCTTTTGTGAAAGTGCACTTCCGATGTAGTGCACTTTTGCTTAAGTGGGTTCGATGTCTTTTTGTCGAGAAAGTGGTTTTTCGACAAACAGGAGACCCATTTATACACACACACACATATCTCTCTCTCTCTCTCTCTCTCTCTATATATATATATATATATATATATATATATATATATATATATATATTATAAACATACATCTCAGTCTCTCCCCATATATTTACATAACACATATATATCATACACACACATAGCTACATTTATATGTAATATATACCCTCCTGTTGTATACATAAATATGTGTGTAGATGTCTGTATTGTCCTACATACCCTGATAATGGTGAGAAAAGCTGCACTATGACACATCTATAATGTTGCTCAAAGGATCCAAAGTAAGGGCTCTGCAGTACATAATGCAGTTACCTACAGACCCCTGCACCTGATAGATGTCACCACACATACAGCAATAGGTGAACAGTTGGTGTAATGTATAATGTTTTCCCCGCACGCATGAAAAGGGCACATTGTTCCTGCCCACAGGCTAGCTCATCCAAATGCAAACAGCCATATTTGGCCAAACTGGTAACTGTAGCCACATAACTAGGATAATAACAGTTAACTGACTGTTAGGCTACTAGATGCAGATAACAGTATGAAGCAAAATCCCTCAGCAGGCCACAGACACTGTTCAACACAAGCCTAGTTTATGTAATCCACGAGTAGTTTGTCTACAGTCATATATAAAGGAGATGTCAGCCATGGCACATGTGATAAGTACTGTGATCTATATTGTCTAAGACTAGATAGATCGGGATTCTAATTTCACTGCATGCTACATGGTGTGTGTGTGTGTGTGTGTGTGTGTGTGTGTGTGTGTGTGTGTGTGTGTGTGTGTGTGTGTGCGTGTATGCGTGCATCCCCCTGCAAAACAACTGTAAATCCCTCACTGACTACCAACCTGCAATGGTTCTGCAATTTTGTCCCTGGAAGTTGATGCTGGCCTCCAAACTGCCCTCTTCTTCAAGGCCTGCTGATGTCATCTACCTTAAGACTACCAACTGCCATGGTAATGTCAGACGTAAGCTGTGGTGCGTGCGATAAGTACTGTGAGCTATAGTGTGTAAGACTAGATAGGTAGGTGTTCTAATCTACTTGCAGCCAACTTGGACTGTATGTCTGCTGTGCAGTATCCCGCAAACATTAATTGGAACTGTTGCTATACTCAGTGTAACCAGGTTTGTGCGTGTAGTTGTTACAGCATTTTACATCCGCTTATGGGATCATAGGATCTTCGATGTTTAGTTGGCAAATGGCCCTAGAGCTCTTACAATCCTAGCCAAGTTTTTACCCTTATTTAATCTATCAGCAAATATTGCCACTGTCCATGAGGGACACAGGCAGAAGTTCTGTGGTGAAATGACAGTCACCCCGCCAATCATTGAGATGGCATCTGATGAAGCCCAATGAGTTGCTCTATTTGCCATTAGGCAGGAGTCTGTTTCAAAGGTTTGTGAAAGTCTTCCAGACAGATCTTTCATTACATTGTAGATTTCTGGCAAATTAGTGTTAAACATTAAAGATCGAAGCCAGAAAATCATGACAGACATTTGAGTTTTAGACTTCCATGTACTTTAGAATATCCATGCTAAATCAATACCTGTTAGTCTATTATCCTTCTAAGTTTGTAAGAGCAATATTGAAAAATTGCCCCTATTTTTGGGCCTTTGTTCAAGTTTTATTTATGGATTTGTTCAGATTGTATGGCTTTAAAATGCTGTATTTCTCTATTAGAGCCCCAGTTAAAATCCTATTTTTACATTGTTTTAGCAAGTGTATTGTTACATGTTGTACATATACCTGCATGGTTACTTGCTATTATATACCTTACTTATGTTCATTGTTGTGTGTATGGCTTCAGAGTATTTCCCTAGTAGAGTACTAATTACAGTAATATTTTTCTATATTTCTTTCAGCTGGTTTGCCCGGTGTGGCATGATGCTCAGAATTGCTTAAACACACTTAATGATGAAAACTGAACATTACTATGTTTTCATTTAAACATCTGTGTTAATTAGCAGCTGGTTGGCTTGGCAAGTTGAGCCACTGTCATGCAGGTGCAATGGTCCTGCATTCAAAAAAGGGTGCAAGTGTACATTTAGAACATGATTAATATTTTTATAAAAGCATATAATATATCATTGTAGTGCTATTTAGCATAGCTAAGTGATGCGGCACTGTGCCACATCTCACAAAAAGTCCTTATAGAATAAATGGGGAGATAGGACAGTGGTGAAAAGGGGTGCAAGCAGGGGGAAAAACATAATGAAAGACAGGTAGGGATGTGCTAAACAGGTGAAGGAAAGAATCATAGCTATCTATTTCTTTATTAGCAACAACTGTGCACTGTGACAGAATTTTTAGCTGAATTTGGATTGTCACTCCCAGAGAGGGTGATGACAAACTAACTGTGTTGTCAAGCCAATTGTACCAAATTGTGTGTGAGTGGACATGTGTATGAAATGGAGAACTATGTATGGGGCAATTTTTTTGTGGGACAGGTGCTCATTTTTTTTAAAGGTGAGAGTGGAATGTTAGGGAAGAAACACAGGTACATGTGAGTGAGGTAAGTTGGGAAGGTGAGGAAGTGTTTGCAGATAGACAAGGCAGCAGACAGGGTTGGTGTGTGACACAAGGACAGGATGAACACCTTGGACGAGGAGGGTGTTGTGGAATCGCAGTCCCAGGAGCATCCACACTGTAGTAGTGAGACTCAAATCCTCACCCATGGGTCTGTCAGCACTGCTCATTCACTGTCCCTGTGGTGGCAGTGTTGGAGGCTGGCATGCAGGGTGAGGCTGCCCAACAAGGATGGTGAGCATTTCCTCCATCTGGCACAGGTGTGCACCAAAAGTTCGTACATCAACCACCCTGTGCATCATACCTGTTAGTTCTTGATGGGTGACAAAATCACCCCACCACCTCTGTTCCCAAAGGGGGTCTAGCCCCAGCCTGTGGAGCAGAATACTTGATGCCGCAGATAGTGCAGGGCCAGCAGAGGGCCACCACCAGGCTGCAACCAGGACCTGGTGGGCCCCGGTGCCATGGTTGGTGAGGGCAAGGTAGGTGGATCGTGTGGAAACGGCCTACCTTGTTGCGCTCTAGTAAATTAGATAAAAACTTAAGATAAGTAATAACCAAACCAGTGTTAGTATTAACATAATGGAAGATAATATTGATTAAACCAAATACATATTAAGGAATATTATGAGTAACACAACCATAAATAACAAAAGTAAGTATGTTAACTGCATACCAGTATGACATAACCCATAAGGTCAATGTAAAAGTTAGTTTAACAGAACATATTAATATCAAAGCATAATAACAAATAACAGTAATAAATTAATAAAGTTCATAATAATAAATTAGAGAAAATAAGTGGTGGTGTGAAAAGAAAAACATATGACTGGTGACTTTACAGTTGATATTACTACACAGACTACTAATGCATACTTCTACAAGTGTGCAGTGTCACTTGTGTGTACAGCGACTCCAATTCTTGTATAGATGATGTTACATGTGCATAGCTCTCAACCTGTTAGCATGGGACAGTATGGGCCAAGCACTAACAAATGCAGATACACAACTACAGGGAACTGTTTTACATAGTGTGGTCATACATTACTACCAATGTGTTCTGTAAACAGATTTACCAATAAACTGCATTCCAAGTAATGTCATTTATCTGCTAAGCAATGACCAGATATATGGGGCATTAGTTGTTACATTCTGAAAAATCATGACAGTTGACAGATATGTTTCTGTGCACTAAATGAAGTAGACAGACAGACAGTGATTTCTTAGTTGGCTAGCATGGAATTAGAACCCACAAGCTGTGATTCAAGGAAACGTGCACTAAATTTAACAACTGATGGGTGTCAGATTATGAAAGATATGGCAGTGCATACAGGAATACTTCACTTATTGGAAAAGAGTATTTATCAAGGCACAGTCCTGCTTTACACTTTATTGATAATGCTCCTGAAAACTGAGTACTTATACACATGGATATCTGCCCAGAACTTGAGGTACTTATTCTACTGTATTACTGCCTCTTAAATTGTTTTCCAGTTGTACACTTGCCTTGCTTCATTTAGAAAGTTTTAAATTGCTAATTTTGTAGAGTTTTAATTACATTTACTGTTTAGGACTACACACTCAAGTGTGTTAGCCTTTTATGTGTTTATTTACTGTATTATTGCATTGTTTAGCCTGTTTTAACCAAAAAATACTATCTTGTTTTCTTGTTTCCCACCTCTCCTAGCCAGTATAGTACAGATTCCAGGCTTTGCTTGTCTCATGACTTTATTTTCTGTGTTCAGAGCTATCCAGACCTTGCTGTGGTAGAGGGAAGTCCTACTGCTTACCAGTGGGATTTGTGAGCATTGTACTGCCTATCTAACACTAGAGGAGTGGTTTCCAGCCATGAAATTGTATTTTATTAGCCTTTTTTGGCTGACTTCTATCCCTTTCAACTTTCTGGCTTAAAAATGCATGTGTTTGCACATTTATTGCATCGTGCAGCACCACAGGGCTATGGTTAAACTATTCCAGGTGCCAGAAAGTCTGCTCTTCAAATTTTCCCTTAGAACTAGCTGGTTTCTCAGTAGTAGCACTAAAATCTGAACCCATGTGACTAGCACTTGCTCTAGAACCTGCTGGAAAGCACTAGGAAGCTTGAAACTGATACAAGCACTCAACTCTCCTTGTCAATAAGGAGAAATTAGTTGTATGCACTAAACAGCCTATAATTGCAAAGTACCTTGCAAAAGTAAGTGAAAACAGCTCTTGTACTTTACAAAAAAGGCACCTAAACAGGTATGTCCAAGGGTCAGCTTCTGGTGATTTCTCCTGTCCTCCTGGTGAATTTGGGCATACTGGGGTAATGCGGCAACTGCCTCACGTACACAGACAACCCTCTCCTCCTACCATCCAACACTACAACCTGTGAGAGATGCACTTACATAGCCAAACTGGAGGCAAAGCTCTCTGCAGCCAAGATTGTGCTAGACAGTCAAGAGGAGAAGGTTAACACCTGTACTACACTTCAAGCAACACATAACCCTTCATAACCCACACCATCAACACTCACACATAGCAACACTAAACCCACATATGCAGAGGCCCATAACATTATCCTGCCCAAGCAACAAGGACTACCAAAGGTGAAACGCAAACAAACACCAGTCACAACCCAAGTCACACATAGCTCACAACACCAGTGTGCCACCCAACAACAGCTCCTAAGGCAAGACAATGTACCCAACACTTTAGTCATATATGACTCTATAGTCAGGCACACTGATGTCCCACTCACCAGGCTGAACAAGGAGAAAATTACAGTCAGCTGCCTGTCGGGTTCCAGGATCCACCACATAACGCATGCACTCAAGTCACTTCACAACAAGTACAAATATGACTCTGTCATTGTCCATGTTGGAGTGAATGACTTGAGACATACCTCCCTGGACTACATGAAAAGAGACATGGAAGAGCTCTTGGATCATGTGGCCCAGGCAGGTATGACCTAGCCCTGAGCAGCATCCTGCCTTTGCCCAGAATGATACCACAGTATAAGGACAAAATGATTGACTTCAACAATTGGCTAAGCTTCTGGTGTCGTTCAAAGTGGATGCAGTATCTGTCTGCTTGGAAAGACATGATCGACAAACCATGATGCTTTGCCAGAGATGGTCTGCACCTGTCATTCCTGGGATTCAGGTTACTGGCTAAAGCTCTTGCCACCAGTGCCTTTTTTAGACAAGGTTCAAAGGACAAAACCATCACCGTAACAGATACAAGTATGCAAAATCTGAAGGTAATGCTACTCAATGCTAGAAGTCTAAACCTCAAAATGCACTCTCTCAAGGCACTCCTAAAAATGGAGAACATCAATATCTGTGCAGTAAATGAGACTTGGTTCAAGGCTCCAGAGAGCACCCCTGCAATACCAGGTTATACCTCTTACCACACTTTTCGACCAAACCAAGACCGAAACACTAAAGGTGGAGGAGTGTCCATATTCACCAAGGATATTCACACCTCCAGGCTAGTTGCCCAACACAATGCATCTGAAGTTCTCCAGGTGCAACTAACACAGGTAAGACTGCAATCCAAACTGTAGCTTGCTACAGATCCCCCACCATGCCCCAAGATTCTCACTACACCTTTCTAAACATACTGGAAAATATTAAGATACAACCAAACACCCTAAAACTGGGTGATTTCAACTACCCTGCCATTAACTGGGAAAACTACTTGGGTACCAACATCTTTTCCTAGCGGTTCTTAGAATTCATAAATTCCAGTGCCCTGGATCAACTACTCCATAGTCCCACCAAGAGCTCCAATATCCTAGACCTGGTCATTACCAACATGGGAGATAGATGCTCCACACCAGTGGTCACCCCCTCATTGGTCAGGTCTGGCCATAAGCAAATCACCCTTGACATCCACATCCCACCCTCACCCCCCGGTAAGGAAACCTCCGTAAAAAACTTCTCCAAAGCCAACTTCATGCTACTCAAGTCAGAAGTGACAAATTTCATGACACCCATGCAGACGGGATCTGAAAGTTCGACTACTGAATCCTACACTAAAGCACTGTATGCACACATCCACTCTTGCATGAATCGTGCCATCCCAAATAAAATCAAGATGCTCTCCTCCAAAAAAAGGAAGCCAATCTGGTGGTCCCCTGCCATAAACAAACTATACAACAGAAGGAAGAAAACTGTTGCAGAAAAGAGGAAAATCCCAGGATGCAAAAAACTCCCTTTCCAGCCTCAGTAAGAAGCTGAGATCCCTCATAAAATCCTCAAAAGCTAGTTACGAAAATAAAATTGCCAAAGATTTCAAAGACAACCACAAGGCATTCTATAGTTATGTTAAGAATCTAAATGGCAATGCTCAGATCTGCTCTGAGCTACAACTGAATGGCATTGAATATACTGATCCCAAGGATATTGCCAATATCCTGGCAGATCGATATAGTGCCAACGTCATCCCCCTCTCACCCCCTAAAGGGCCCATCTCAATACCACAGGTAGAAACTGTACTCTCCAAAGCTAAGAATACAGCATCCATGGGACCAGATGACATCCCAGGCTGTGTTCTACATGAACTTCAAAATGAACTGGCACCTCATCTAAGTGTCATGTTTAATCATAGCCTCACCTCAGGCTTCATGCCCACTGAGTGGCGCACAACTAAAGTTATCCAACTTCACAAGGAGGATCCACCTTGGATCCCAGGAACTACTGTCCCATCAGTCTGACGAGCCTGATCTCTTCACAAAAGTGCTTTCCAGAGGATAATCATTTGCATTTAAGTATTATAATGAATACAAACTAAAAGCAAAGTACTCCCGGGGAACAATGTTTATTTCTTCATTGACTCCCAGACACAGTTATTCTTGTTCCCCCCAACCTCCTGTAATGCTTTTTCTGCATTCTACTCTTCTTGGGCACTTTAATTTCTCCATTCCATTCTGACATTTCAACATCTTTCAGCCTAAAGAATATCACTTTCATTTTCATACTCTGCAATCTCCCATTTTCCTGCATCTGAGCTGATCAACCTAGCATTACCCTCCAAGCCTTAAATGAGCTTGGTGTTTTTATATTTGCTCTTAAGAACTTCTGGGTCACACAGATTCTTCAACACAAAACTGACTTGGTTCACCATTTTAGGCTCATGTAGCTTTTTAAATCCATTTTGTCTTGAAACCAATCTTAATTAAATATTTTGGTAATATTCTACTTTACATTAGACTACTTTGGGCACAACCTTCATTGAACAATTAAAGAATCACCTGCATCCCTACTCAGTGCCTTCCTGGAGTATGGGAATTTTGTTAGTCTCGTGGGCAAATTTCTCCCACTTTATATATAAATTTACTATCACCTTGGGTCTTTGCTGAAAGTGAGCCATATAACTCATGGGACCTACAAGATTACTGAAAACAAAAATAAATAAATAAATAAATATATATATATATATATATATATATATATATATATATATATATATATAAAACTAAACAAAGAAACACATGCATACTTATGTACATAATGATCTTCTTTCAGCCTAGTAGCATTGAGTGGTGCTTTTTGATTTTAAGGGTGGCCAAACCACACCAGGTAGACTAAGAATACACTGAAAGGCATGCAGTTGTACTACTCTCATGTAGGCAGTGAACAGCAAATATATATGCCACCTTCAGCTGTTATTATAAAAATGCAAGTCTTTTCTGCAATTCTTGTTTATGATTTTGTTCTTCATTTACATGCTGATGAGCTTCTTTTGTGAAGTAGTTGGATAATTTCACACCTTTGGCTTTCTTCTCTGCATTGTTGTTCTGGATATAATTTGTTCCACTTACGGGGAAGGTATTCTGGAGTACATCTCAGGCTGTCTGTAGTAGCTCAGTTTCGTATCTTTTCTGAAATAGCTAGGTTTATTTATTTTATTTATTTATTTATTGGCATTTGTTAAGCGAGTTGGTCCATCTGGGTTGTGGCCTGTTTTCAGTGGACACCCAAGGAGAAAAGCACCAGTTACATACAATTTATAGTAAAAAAGTAGTTTACTTTTAAAGACAATACAGAATCTTGAAATTCAAAACGTCATAAAATAAAATAAAAAATGGAAAGCAAGCACATAGCAAATACACAAGTAGCAATTTTACAAAGATAAATATAGATTTACATATTGTATTAAAATTTTTAGTGTAGTTGAGTGGGTTTAGTAGGTAGCCACACAGAAGGCAACTGGGTGAAAGGGGAGAGCTAAATGTGGATATAACTACAGGGGTGAAGGGGGATTTGGTCAGGTGGTGGCAGGGGAAGCTCTTAGTATTAAGTAGATGAAGTTTAAGTTCTTTTTTAAAGTATGAAGGGTGGGTAATGGAACATATATCTAAGGAAAGTTTGCTCCAAGCTTGGGTTACAGAGCATTTGTATAGAAGTTTACCTGCATTTTTCTTGGGTTGGTAGATATTCAGGAGTTGTTGGTTTGAGGTGCGTAGAGTCCGAGGTGAGGTATAGATGCAGTCTCATGTCTCATTCCTTGATATCAGATCTTTCAAAGTGTATTTCTGCCCTT
The DNA here is from genome assembly GCF_019279795.1 of Protopterus annectens. NCBI lineage: Eukaryota > Metazoa > Chordata > Ceratodontiformes > Protopteridae > Protopterus > Protopterus annectens. The sequence continues at coordinate 438,343,820 of NC_056745.1, forward strand.
GATTATTATTTTTTTCTTTACTACATAAAACAAGTTAACTAAACGTTCAGACAGCAAAAACAAAACAAAAAATAAATAAATAAACCAAATACTCACTACACATGTAAGCATAAAACACAAAGCCAATGAGCTATGCTTGTGTAAGCAGAAGACACTGCATGACAACAAGTCTTCCTCCAAGCCTAACAACATACAGAACTCAAATGCAGCTACAGATAGAGCTATGTAACACTGCATACTATACAGTGAAACTGCTTAAAAAGGAAAAAAATAATTATTTTGTATCAGAACAAAAATAATTTTGAAATATGGATAAGAAGAGTTTTACCAAAAGTAGCATATCAGCTCTTAAATATTTTGCAATTGCGTGAACCACTTCGGCAGTGGGTAATTCTTGCCTTGCTAACACACTCCCCCGGATTCATGAAGCTCGGCGCAAGGACGGCGTTAGCCTTGCGCCGACCGTGCGGCGTAGAGATAGCGCAGCAGCACCACATGCATATTAATGAAGGCGCGCTGCCGTAACGGCCACATGCATAGGAAACATGTACGAGTCCAAGCGCTGCATGGAGGCGTGAACATGTCGGCTGCATACGCGCAACCTAAAATGCTGACTAGTACAGCCTGCCTCTAATAGTAATCACTCCTGTCAGTGTCCGTGGATACTGAAATGTATGCAAAGCATACAAGACATCATTGCGAGCACCACAATAAGAAGTAAACACAAAAGCACGTAGCTGAATATTGAATCCCCATCCCTCGAACAAAGATATTTAAAACCCCGTGCTCGTATTCCATTGTAGTGTCGCTAGTTATACCAAGTGGAAGTGAAACGCATTGTGTTAGAGTGCCGCCAATTGCCAAGCATAGCCCAATGGTTTGGGTTACCACCTGTCCTACATTGTGAGGGACAGTGCCCCTCTAGGCAGGTGTGTCCATACCAAAATCATAATAAATGTGAAATGTCCTGCGATAGTAGGACATAATTATGTCCCATATGTTATGTAATAGTTCTATACAGTACGTATGTCCGTATATAAAATACCTATATGTTACAAGAAACAGAATAAGCAAGTAAACTAAACAGAATAAGCAACTACACCGCTACAACAATAAAAGCTTATATGTAGGCATGAAACTAAAGTACTATCCTTTGTAATGACCGTGGGTATGTGTTGGCTTGTAAACTCAGATGTGTGCCACAAAAATGTACCATCCAGGTCATATGAAAAGGTGGCAACCCTACCAATGGTCAGAGCATTCACCCAATATCTGCCCATTCACGGTCCAAGTCGTCCTTGTCAGGACGGCCCATAGATGAACGGGTATTACCCAGGTCTACCTACCATGTCATGAAAGATAAGTATTTGCGAGTATCTATGTGCGTGAAGTACAGCATGTGGATGATCTGGAGTGATAGTGTAGACCTCACAACCATATTGGTCCCAGAGATATGTAGTGTACGCAATGTGTTCTGTTGACTGTGCCATGGGCCATCAACTAGAGAAGGGATGAATGTTGTTTGTGGAATATGGGGGTGGGGGGTGATGGGTAATGTAATAATCCGCCAAGGGGGAGACTGGGTTGGATGCACAATAGGTGAACTGGAGGTCTATGAGGAAGTGGTGGGTGAATCAGGAAATTAATCATACACACCCGCAATACAATCCCACAAACATGTGAACATTAAAATGTGCAATACACATGTACAGAAACGTTACCGGCACATACCCACATAATGGTCTGGCCTAAAGTGAGCCATCCATCCCCAACACACCTTAATTCATAATTGAATACCCATCATCCCCTTCACAGCACACCCCCCCTTCTTGAATGTCCACCAAAACCAACCATACTCGGGCTGCTAGATAGGCGTGGCCATATTTGCACATAATGACCATATCTAGTAGGCAGTCTCACCCTAGGCAGTCTCAGGATTGCAAACTATGTATCCCTTGCATGTATAACCCTACCTTACAGCCGTAAAGCAAAGATGGTCATCGGTCCCCACAATTTTTGGATATCCCTCATGGGATATGTATCTGTTCTAAACAGACTTGGTGTCACGACACGATGTCCAGTCCTCTATACATCTGGACACAAGTTGTATGAGCAGTAGTTGTCCACAAGACTGCTCAGCCTCCAGCCGGTCCTGTAGAATCTACGACCCGGGATTAAACACCTGACCGTGATGCATGTCTCCCACATGCATTATTGGGAATATAT